>NC_134312.1:190927539-191106177 GCF_964195595.1 Calonectris borealis
AGGAGCTGAGAACAGGATCAGTGAGAGGTTCCTGAGCCAATTCTATTCTAAACTGCAAAAAAATAAGACATGGGGGAAACAGAAATACCAAAACCCAGGTATTCTAACAGGACTTTTAGCTCTTATTTTCTCACCAGTTTAAGGAAACCAATTGCACACTGTATTTAAAAACTGTATGGTAAACAGTACCTAAGCCAATGACATAATTCATGTTTAAACTCTGGTTTCTTTTTATTTTGTCCAACAGGTGATGATTGAAGGCCCACCTCCTGTTTATTTTTAGGGGTTGGAGAGTCCTTGAACTTTAAGGTGGGATAACTTTATGGTTCATTAGGTTTGAAATCCACAAAGGGTGTGCAAAAATAAATGTATTTTAAAGAAAAAGAAATACTAGGATATTTACTTGGAAAGGGCAGTTTTCAAGCATAACGTAGACAGTGTAAGTGCTTCTGTCATCAAAAGCAAATTTGGGAAACTGCGTCCCTAGAAAAGACCTAGAGATCGGATTGCTAGTCTGCATCCCAAGCTTGGGTGTTAGGGGCTGGTAACATATTGCAGAACGCAACATGCATACTGGATAACTGATGCTGGCCCGCCTGCTGAGACACAGTCACTGAAGAACAGCTGCAGCTCAGACAAAGGGCTGTCTGGCCAAACACGCTGCTTCTCAACGGCAGTAAACGTTTAGAGGAAGAGCAGAGGAACAGGCCTTGCACAATGGTGCATGCTACGTTTTCCTATATGCCCTTGCAAATTCCCAATGTCTGTACGCTGGTACTCTCAGAGGCAAAAGCTCTTATCTGTGTGTTTAACAGTCCCACTACAAATGTAGCTTAAAGGTTAGCTTAATGCGCTACGGCTCTGCTGTGCATTTGCGTGGGGCTGGAACCATTCATTGCCCATTATTATTCTCTGGCTATACACAGATAGCAGACACTGTGCAGAATAGCGCTACCAAGGAGGTACAAAGCTACTTCAAGCACCAGTATGGAGCCAAGAAATCACTGCACCTGTTGGAGAAATCTACCAGAAAGTCTCATTTCTCTTTGCTTTTAGACTAATCCTGAAAAGAAAAAAACAGTCAGAGTGTCAAGCCAATGTTACCTGGAGTGTCTGCCCAGCCGGGGTGCATAACAGAGAAATGGATGTTCCTGTGAGCTTTTGCCCATTGCTCTGTCAAGACAACTTGCTGTCTCTAGGATAGAGCAAAAAGAGCCAGAGTAGCATCAAGTTCAATAGCCTGTCCACCAAGTTAGTTCCCAGGGAGACAAATACACTGTAAATACCAGGGCATTTATGTATAGCAGAAATATACCCTTGCTCACCCTGATTGGATTTATTGGATAATTTTCTCAGAGACCACCATGGTCACTGCAATCCATATCCTGGCCACAAGCTTACTTTTAAAGTGGTTACACTGCTTTTACTGACCACGTCTGCTTGCTGCAGACTGTAGGTGAGAACTAAGCAGGCAGAAAGGGTTTGTCAGCTAAAGACAGTTTTCCCTCTTGAGACTTAAATCAACTCAAGTGAAAGTCTAGCCATGCTCTCCGCACAAGATGGTATGCACTCATAAGTGCATGCCATCGTACTCCTGAAGATTATAGCTCTGTACGGATTGGATGCAATGGGAAAGCAACAGTGAACAACAGGCTTTTTGCAAAGCAGATGGTATGAGCCGTCTAGCAAACAAGTGCTGGACTTTATTTTCAAAACCACGGACTGTACCTTGTTTTGTGCATACACCATAGTTCCATCAAATGTCCCGTTTCCCGACTGCAAGTCAGATATGTCTAATTTTTGAACTAGCATGCCCCCCGAAGAGACAGTTATCTGTAATCAAATGAATGAAAAACAAATGAATGAAAAACAAAACCAGGAACTCCCCCACAATCGTACTCATGCATGTAATGTGGTCTACAGGCCATCTTTTGAAGTCCCTAGGAGGAGGATTCCTCTGCATACTCTTTGTACTATGCTTGTGCTCATGTATGGAGCATACCTGGAGATGAGGTGGAAGACAGAATTTTTTTTAGAAAGTGATTTTCATTCGAAGTGGTGTTGACTCCATCAGGGAACTTTGTGTTTCTTCCTTTTGAAAAGTAATTGGGAGAAAGAAAATAGCAGAATAGCACTATTTGTAGTTTATGTTTAGTATTTATAGAAGCTAATCAGAAAACAAGAGACACTGTACAAAACTTGGGAAATCTAATTTAAAAAATGTACCTGCTGTCCACTTTTATACCAAGACCTGTAAGGTTCTTTTAAGCCTATACTCCTGTTATAGGTATTTTGCACTATGCTGCGAGAGGTAACTTGCCCCCGCAACAGTAAAAGAGGAAGTTTCCAATGGAAGCGTTTTACTCTGCTTTCCAATGAAGGGTTGAGAGTAGCAGGCAGGAGCTTTGCCTTGTAGAAGGAGGTTGTTGTTAGCAAAATCCAAGAGGATTCTAGAAATGCTTATAGCATTAAAACTAATCCTGCACTGCTAGCACAGTCAAAGGAATGCTGTCACAAACCAGGAGGTAAGAACAGTAAAACACCACTTTTCAATAGCATCACAAACTCACCACTCTGGCATCAGCTTCTTCTTCCAGGAGGGGCAGCAGGGCAGTTGTCAGAATATATGTACCTACAAGACAGACGGACACCGACATTAACTTTTCTTTTTAAAAAAGCTTTCTTCTCTCCATCTCCTATCACATCATCTCTTTATTTCTGAAACTTCATCTGAATTTATCCATTTTCTTGCTGCTTTACCTGCAATATGCCTATTCAACTTGTAGCGGTCTGCATTGCTGCATACTTCTCAAAAGGCACATCAGTTATTTTATAGACTTTTATGTTTATTTTACCTATAGAGCAAACTGATCACTACATTCCAGCCATGACTATGAAAGCAAAATGGCTCAGGTATGGATTTCCTCGTGGGTGAGGTGATGCCAGTGAAGAAATAGGGAATGCATTTCCACTCTAGATGTGGCATATATACACATATCAATGCCAGGTCACGAACAAGAAAAGGAAACTGTGCTTCACACTTGTGTTTCTTAGGCCCTTGTATATGCACTTAAGACTCATCCATTTTCACCTTCTCACTGTGAAATCACTCAGAGTACCCCAACACTTCTGATTTGTGTTGCACACAAAAACTGCCTCTTAAATCCTCAGCGTGACTATTACAGATGATAAGGAGCCCTGGGGGGGGCGAAATATTAATGTTGCGTGCCCAAGGCTGAGCTAAGATTACGTGGGGAAACTGAACTGTGTCCTTCCCCACTTTAATCGTGTTCATTTAGCATAGATTTGTACACACCACCCAAATATATTCCATTACAGCTGTTACCATGACCAGCAAAGTTTGTTATTCAAAACATCGTTCAACTGCTAGTGTGTTTGATTCAGACACACCTAGTGATGTTCCACCCGCTCAAGTGCAACACAGGGATTTTTGTTTGTTTTTATCTCTTCAGAGATACTTCTAAATTCTTTTCCCCGTTAAACTGTATTTTAAAAAAAAATGTTTAATTCAAAATGAATCTAGCCCTATTTAGTCTAGTGTTTCTTCACTGAGTATAACACTTCCCTCTTGTCTCTTCACAAATGGCTCCAGTTCAACAATTCTATGTCAGCGATAAATGTATTTTTTTCCATGAGCTACTGAGGCCATGTTTTTCACTAGACATGAAGACTTCAGCATGTGTCTTTATAACCTCTCTTCCACAGAGGCAATGAGATCACCCAGTTAAAATACAGCATGTTTATAAATACGCTACCAAAATCAAACATGCTACATGCTTGGTGAACAAACTGTTCATTTCCCCCATCAGTCACAGCAGTCTTCATTTTCTCTATATAATCAGAGGGGCATCCATATGTACACAATATATTTAAAATCCTGGCAAACCAAACAAAGTGAATGCACAGCAGATGAGTAAATGCAGCCTGTCTTCAGCAGAAAATGCAAGCAAAAGCAGTTGCCAGTGAATAACGAGAGCCCCTACGTCTCCCCTGGTAGTAGCGGGGAGACTGAACGATGACATCATTAGGACATGATGGGATTATCATGGGAGACCGCCACGATGTTAAAAAAAAAAAAAAAAAAAAAATCACTTCAGTACAAGCTGAGAGCCTGGATTAAATTTTGATTTGCTATGGATTCTTCAAATGCAAAGTAACATCATGTCTTGGTTAAATACGCTGCATTTCCTAAAGGCAGAGCTGCAATGCAATGCAAGCTATGAGGATGCTTGATTTTACTGTCCTGCAGATTAATTTACGCTTTTAAGGGGCTTCACATTGGTTTGTTAATTCTAAAGGGCTGCAAAGATGAATGCATTAACATTGCCTTATTAACAACTGGGGTTTGTTTTGTTTTCCAGCTGGATGAGAGAAATGTTCAATGCCAAAAAGCCTGCTTATAGCAACTACAGCTTGTCAGAAGTTTATGTACTTATTTAAAACCACAAACTAACTGCAAAGCCAGCGTCTCCTCTCTTCCTCAAGTTTATTAAGAATTCAGTAAATCCCACAGAGCCAGAGCATTCAATCTTTTTGCCCCACAAAACCACTTGCTCATTTGCTTTGAGACAGAGCACAAAAAGACCAGTTTTGACCCCAGCTTCCTACAGTAAGCACTAGTATCTCAAAACACACACAGATGCGACACATCAGGCATTAAGACTGAAGCATTTCATTTCTCCCACTACTAAATACTTCACCAAATATTGTCCCCAGTTTAAGTGTTCAAACACAAACTCCTTAGTACTTTAACAAATATACTTGGATATTATAAGTTTTTATTTGCATGGGCTGGCCTGTCAGGCAGAACAGCCTGGACAAGAAATTTAGTACAATAATAGTAGACCAGATATACCTTATTAATGAGGTATATTGTTTAGAATACATCATCATCAATTGAAACCTCCACATTTTTATTCACGTAAAAGCTGGCATGTAGTTTGATAGTACGTTCAAACAAATAGGAACAATGCTACAGCCAGTCTAGAGCCCTGGCACAGCCATGTGCATCATGGCGTGTATTTTGCCAAGCACAGCTGTATTGCAGCATGCAGTAATACAGAAATGAATTTCTAAGTAAAAGAGGGAAGCCGCAAATGAATGCGTTGCCTGCCACAGTCCTTATAAAAACATGAATTGCATTAACAGTATAAAAACAAAAAAGGAAAATGTTCTTATTTTTAGTAAAAAGAAAACTTCGCAAGGAAAACCAAGACCAATTTGTTAGAAGAAACTACATTCCCCTCTCCCCCCACTCAAGAAAAGCAAGACAACATCTAAATTGTATACCCTTTTGTAAATAATTGATTATTAATATCAAGGTACTGAACATCTGCCTTTCCAAAATGAACACTTCAGCATTCTAGTACGTTTCCTTGACACAAAAATCATTTTTGTCCGTTAAAGGAGAAGCCTCCTCCCACAGAGCTTAGTTAAAAATGGTAAAGCATATAAAATGTGATTAATGCTTAATTATCACTGTGTTCAAACTGTACAGGTTTTTTTGAGTTGTTTTGGTTTTTTTTAATTGTTTAAAAGACCAAGAGAGAACACAGAGGTGCATGGAGGGAAAGGCGATGATGAACAGTGATGTGCTTTGCACTGAAAGCATTAAGCATTGGGTATCTTGGTGATCCTGCCCCTCCTCTGAGAGGACCTTTGGGATTCTGCCAGAAACAAAGGAAGACCTTTGTTCCCCAGAAAACAAGAACTGCCACTACTCCTGGGGGATTCTGGAGAAAGTGTGTCCTTGTCTCAAGCAGATACTCTGTAATGGAGATGCTTAGCCTTGAGGCTACCGTGTTTCCCGGTGCCTGTTCCCCAGCAGTTGTACCCACGACAGAGGAGGAACCGAGAGCCCTCTGGGACACATGGCAACTGGGAGCAGGATGTTTCTGTCTGAAGAGTTCTCCTGGACTATGGCCCACTTCTTGCACAAGTCTGAGTGCCTGTGGAAAAGAGCAGGCTACTTTGAATTACTCACACAGCGGAAACTCGAACAGCAGCCTCTCTTTCTCACACACATCTCGGACCCAGCAGGCAGGGAGCTATGAGTACACCTAAAAGGCAGTGCTGGACATATGGCTGTACTACCTATATTTATGACTGTGTGACAGAGGTCAGACTGTTATACATCATCTTTTGCTGCCATTGGAAGGTATATTGTCTACATGGCCTGAAAGCTTGGCTCCCACTGGTGTAAAGGAAGAAAAAAGAAAAAAAGAAACATTTTTGCAGCGAAACAATATACACCACTTCTCTTTGAAAAGGAATATTTGCTGTGCCACAAAGGAGTTCAGCAGGACGAATTTGGGAGCTTGCTCAGAAGCAGCAGGAATGCAGAAGGGGGTGAGTAAGCATCCAGTCCATCACCTACACATACAGGATTCCGTCTTGCCCTCACTGAACTCTGCTGAGTTCTCTGCTGAGACCAGAGAAACGTACTGGACAAGCTACATCCCTGTTCCATGTAATGAGGTTTGACACAGTACTTGCTGGCCATGTTTTCCCCAGTTAAAGAGGCTCCTGGGATTGCTGCAATTTCTTTTAGAGATAAACATCCTCTCAACATTTGCTTTTCTTTGGAAAAATTCCTGTAAGTTTTATATCCTGAAGCTGAGCTCACATAATAGGAAATCATGTATAATACAGTGTAATTAAAACCTTCCTATAAGGATACAGCAACTCCACCATTACACGCCATTCAACCAACTCTATCAGGCGGATTAGACAGTGTGGGTTGTCAGTCTGTGCATTACACATGGTAATTCCAGTAAATGCAACGAGCATGGCACTTAATGAGAACACACTTTGTTCACACACACTCCCTCCCAAGCTCTCATCACAGTAATGTTTAAGTTTCATGTTTACTTGCTCAAAAAAAAAAAAAAAAAATTGAATCACCATACATTCCCTTGTGGCCTGTTTTGTAATTGCTCTACTTGCTCTGAGATCTTCTCAATTTAGTTGAGTAATCTGATATTGTGTCCTAATTAACAACTCCCATTTTTGACTCCATACAGTCAACTCCTCCGTCAACCTGTATGAGCAGTAATTCAGTGGTTTCACAATCAGAGTGAAACTTTAATGATGCAAGTATAGAAAATGAGGAGCTGATAGGGAGAAACATTCAATTCATACACTAAGTTGTTTAAAAAAAAATAAACCCAAAACTACAAAAATCAGCCTGTCTGCTTCATAAACTCCTAAATAAAATTAGGCTACCTTTCGCATGACCTAAAGTAGAAGCTGAGGGGACTTTATGGAAAACACTATTGTTAGGTCTTGCAGGAAGGTAGCTCTGCACGTTCTTGCAACAGTTAGTTCACCGTGGATCTCACCATCTCTACCACAGCATAACCGAAGTGAAAGCTATCCCCATGCAAGGGACGGTGTATTACACACTGGTCTTTCCCACAGAAGGCTACAAATCTTTCTGTACTAGAACGTGAAACTAAGCAAAACATAGAATAGCCCTAACAGAAAACAAACACCACTGTCAAAGCAGATTTCCAAAATGCTAGTGTTGTAACTCAGTTTTAGCTTACTAAAACCTGGAAGACTCCTTAGATTCATGTATTTCAGACTTGGAAATCAACAGGATATCACGTATAATAATAGCCCATGAATACATACTCCTATCTGCTTTACAGATTTAAAGTGACCCCAAAACCTGTACTTCAAAATTGATTTATAAAGAAAATTATGGTTTCAGCAGAAGTAATATTGTAAAGCCACTACCTGTTTATAACATCAAATTAATTGATGATGCAATTACTGCAGACCCAAGTGTCTTGGTGGATTCTAGAATAGTTTTTGCTTGATGTTCTATTTGGCAATTAGTGGTAAATTGTTGGTGAGGTTTTTAATCTGCTAACATTGGGATAAGGGCAGGCAGCCAGCACCACACTCAGTGAAATTTTCCATCTGCCTAAGCTTTGCAGTATTATTAGGAATAGTGTTATCTCAACTGTGAAAAAAGTGGGAACAAAAAAAAACCGCAACACTTCTATTGTACAGATTTCAATGGCTCATTCATCTGGTAAAAATCAGTTAAATTGGCTTGCTTTTCTTGTGTCCAAGTCTTTAAAAAAAAAAAAAACAACAAAAAACAAACTAACTGACATTCTTCCTTGACCTGGTTATCTTTTCAAACCTTCAATTTATGCAGTTCCAAGTAAGAGACATCCCTGAGTCTGTTTCCTCAGTACAAGATCAGGAATGAAGATTTTAGTGTGCTGTCTCTGAAGGCCAATTCCATCACACTAGCAATAACTGAGTGTATGGGAAGAGCTAATGAACATGAAAGACAAAACAAAGGTTTACATTTCCCTTGAATTACAAAGCTGAGCTCAGTAAGAGTTCTTCTGTGTCCTGGGAACCTTCAGTATAGCTAGTTGATTTGCAATTATATTCAACCTTATCCTTTCACATAGCACTTCTCATCCATAAGTCTCAAAGCTCTTTAGAAAGAAAATTGGTATCATAGTCTCCTTTTCACAGGTCAGGTTGTCTTACCAAAGATCAGGTACTGACCTCATGGCAGACTGACAGCTGGTATCAAAGTTGCCTGACTTCCAAGTAGTTCAGAACACAGTCCACCAGGCAACGCTGGCTTGTGTAAAACACCAGTTAGATACGGTTTATGTGTAGGGAAGAGACTGACAAATACCCAGACAGGTTAGGCAATTTGCCACAAATGGGCTGTACTGCTATTGTGGTAGAAAAGCCTCTTACTTCCTCTGGCCCTACCCCTTCTTGCACAGAGAGTAAATGTATATGGCTATATTATTAAAACATGAGAGCACATTAGACTGAAGAAAAGATGCATACTGGAAGCATCATTTATTTATTTCCGAGTGTGTTTTAGCATTCCCTTGGCTGGTAAGTAGCAATAAAAATGTAACATATATGTCATTTTTCCATGTAAAGCAAGAAGATGTGTTGAGCGAAAGTAAAGTGAGGCAGGCTATAAAATAGAGGAACAAGGATTGTTTCAGCTAAATGCCTAGTGCTTCAATAAGAACACGCTTCTGTTGCCTCCACTTGCCTACCAATGCTGAGGTTTTTTTCCAAAATGGCTGAATACTATCAGTTTGAATAGTCTTTGTCGGGAGTTTTACTAAAACAAGTAAAATAAAATTAAAATAAAATAAAAAAAGAAGTGTTGACTCAGAAGTCTGCAAGTCTCATCAGAAGAAATGATTGCTTGTCGCTGCCCAGCTCCTGGATACAACCCTGAGTACAAGGCCAGCCCAAAGGAGAAAACGTAAGGGCAACAACACACAAACTAAAGGATACACAAATAAAATCTGCCCATCAGGATCAGCAGCTCCCCAGGAAATCAGCCCACATTACTCCAAGCCAGTCGCTCAATTTCATACTGAAGGTGTGATTCAATCAGCAATGTGCCATTTCAGACTCCTGTCTGGCTAGCGCTCCCACATTACGGTCTAAGTGCTCCACAGCTATTCTGCTCTCTACCCCTCCACTGAGCTCCAGCAATCAGAGCAATAATCCTTGGGGATCTAGCAGGGAAAAAAGGTAAGATATTTCATGTGACAGCAACAACAGAGAACAACAGAACCACAACAAGCCATGCAGCATTTGTGCCTGAGCCCCATTTTAAAGATGTTAGGCACCAGCACAGATACGGCTGCCACTGCCTGCTCAAAGCAGTTTGCAGTTTGAACTTGAATACTAAGCAAACCATACAAAGCCTGAACTATCAACCTACATTTTCATGACCTTCACCCACCTGTACATTTTAAAAACACCAGAGAGGACTGGACATTTTAACAACTGCCCAGAGGAAAAGGACCTGGGGGTGCTGATTGACAGCCGGCTGAACATGAGCCGGCAGTGTGCCCAGGTGGCCAAGAAGGCCAACGGCATCCTGGCCTGTATCAGAAATAGTGTGGCCAGCAGGAGCAGGGAGGTGATCGTGCCCCTGTACTCGGCACTGGTGAGGCCGCACCTCGAATACTGTGTTCAGTTTTGGGCCCCTCACTACAAGAAGGACATGGAGGTGCTGGAGCGTGTCCAGAGAAGGGCAACGAAGCTGGTGAAGGGCCTGGAGCACAAGTCTTCTGAGGAGCGGCTGAGGGAACTGGGGTTGTTTAGCCTGGAGAAGAGGAGGCTGAGGGGAGACCTCATCGCGCTCTACAACTACCTGAAAGGAGGTTGTAGCGAGGTGGGTGTTGGTCTCTTCTGCCAAGTAACTAGCGATAGGACGAGAGGAAATGGCCTCAAGTTGCGCCAAGGGAGGTTTAGATTGGACATTAGGAGAAATTTCTTTACTGAAAGAGTGGTCAGGCCTTGGAACAGGCTGCCCAGGGAAGTGGTTGCGTCACCATCCCTGGAAGTATTTAAAAGACGTGTAGATGAGGCGCTTAGGGACATGGTTTAGTGGGCATGGTGGTGTTGGGTTGACGGTTGGACTCGATGATCTTAGAGGTCTTTTCCAACCTTAATGATTCTATGATTCTATGGTTCCATGACTCTGCACCTCCTATTTCAGTGAGAGGTCATCAGTTAGCCAGTCAGTGGTGTTTCACATGAAGGGAGATTTACTTTCTATTCTAGCCAGTATTATTTTTGTACATATTCATCTTATCTACCAGAGGACTTATGTATTCATTTTTGCCCCATATATGTCCAAGAAAAGATCATAGAATAGAATCATAGAATCATTTAGGTTGGAAAAAGACCCTTAAGATCAAGACCAACCATTAACTAGGATATAAAGTATGTTTCACAAGTCAGATGATCAATTAGAACTGAACTCTAACATCCATTATGCAAAATATCTGAAAACAGACTAACAAGTCAGTCAAGAGGAGAATATTCCTAGCCTGGATTTAAAAGCTCCACAGCGTTTTAGACACCTAAATGAGCAATTCTACAGCTTATGTAAATGTTAATCAGATATCAGATATCAAATTCAAAGACTCTGCTCTGCATTTAAAGCATGTTATAGTTCAGAGTCTTGCATTCTTAGACGGTTACAACCTACACACTCCTTTACTAGACCAAAGCTAAGATCCAGGGCAGAAATAGTCAAAGAAAGATAGAAAGAGCGCCCTGCATGTGAAGATCAGAAAAAAATATTAATATTATTCCATCTTATTTCTGTAGAAATCAGGCAGTCATGAGTTATTGTTTCCATGCTGCTGATAAGGGGGACAACTGCAGGCTTTCAAAACAGGGGCCTTGAGCCCATGTCACCCTTCAGGCTTCAGCTTTTCTGGGGAAAGAGGCAGAAAGGAGAATTTAGTTTGTTCTCTCAGACCACATTCTAGTTTACAGGCAACCTATATAGCAGCCATATCTAATTTAGCCAAGTTTTTCTCTGGGAACCTATAACTACAGATAGTTACTGATACAGAAATAGCTTCTCCAAAGTAAAGCACACCAAAAGGTTCCTAGTACTTAGGGAAATGACTTAGCACAGCATCTACTCTGACATGCATTTCTCCATACAGCCGCCTTCTACTATGACTCCAGCAGATATGATTTATTATCCCATCTCTAACTTCAAAGAAAAAAAAACTGTACTGTTGATAGCATTGGTCCTTCATGTGTGTCTGACCTGCAAGCACAGAAACCTTCTCTTGCACAGACAGCCTCTTCCAGCTCAACCAAGTCCCACTCTGTTCTAAAAGCTTCAAAATTTAATACTTATCATTACCTAGAGGAAACCAGTCTAAGCAAACAACCCAGTCCTTGTTTAAACTCTGCAGAAGTTGGTCAACAGAGGATGACTTACCTGTTTTACCTTATCTGCTCAAAAGTGCAATCACCTCCTTGACCTTCTTACAGTCAGGCAGCAAGTGATACACAAATGAATAAAGGAGATCTATATGTAACATTCATAAAAGATAATACAGGCATTTTCCTAGGTCACTACAATCGTAATTCAACTTCCTCTGTGCAGCTGTCTATCTCTAGTGAGGCTGATTTACAGCTAGAAAAGCAGAACTTCCTGCTTCTACTTGTGTGATAAAATCCAATTCAAGTGATGCACTAGTACAGCTCCTCAGCAGTTAATTTCTTCAATGTTTAAAACTAAGCCAAAACATGCTTTCATTTTCAGACTGTTGTATTTGTTTCACTCTGCTTCTCTCTGGAAGAACTGCACCTTTGCGCATTGCTGGATTTTTGTTTAAAATACCACAAGAGGGTTAAACTAATTTAAGGTGAATAAATTTCTCAAAGTAGTTCTTGTACTTCTGCAGCCAGGGGAAATTTGATGGCAAAATAAAATTCATTTTGAATTTTGACCACGAGAAACAGAAGAATGTTAGCAGAAATTTAATTTGAAGAAAATGAATCTGTGCCTTTATACTTGAATTAATTGTCAGTTTAATGTAGTCAGACTTGCAGGAAAAAAACAAGCTGTATGCACCATATCAGCTAAGCACAAGACATTTCTACCTAAAATGTTAATTTTCAAAAGTAAATAGGAGTTAAGGAAGCAACACAGGAAAAAGGCTAAGAATAAAACCCAACAATGGTTTCCAGGCTATATTAGTTCTATAAATGCCCGATCTTTATAGCCTAAGCTTCCCTCTTCCTCATCCTAGATATTGATGAACAGGAGGAAAACACAGAAACAAAGCACCACAGCTCCTCCTTAATGTGTCACTTCTGAATATATTAAAGACAGTCTCTTGGGAAAGCCACCTACCCTGCATGGAGGCAGAAGAAAAAGAGAGTGTCAGGACTGTTCGTTGATGCAAGCACCACACTCCTCATTGCAAGAGGTGCAGCTTTCAGCCCTACAGATACCAGTGGCAGCAGACAGCTCTTCTCTCTGCTGGCTGGCTGTTCGCTCACATCTTTTCCGTGGCTTTTATGGGGGAACCTTCCACTTTGCTTGCTGTCTTCCCTGCTCATCCACATCTCCCCTTTCCCCCTTTATTTGCTTCCCTTAACTTGTCCCTCTTTATACATCCACCACACAGTTCATGGGATACACCCTTGTATGTGGAGTGCCCAAGACTTATCCAGTACTGCTCAACCACGTGACTAGATGTTGCATCTGTTTGAGAATGTCCAGGGCACTATATAAGGCACAGTCTTCCTACACAGTGCCCCTGTCACATCAAACAGGGCTGTTCAAGCCTACTGAAACATTTGAATGTCTTTTTAAATATCTGAACGTGCTCCAAGCTCTATCCAAGCCACAGGAGCACAGTTATTACAAAGAGAGTATCATTAGCAGCACTGCTTGGAACAAAGTTTCCTAGCAAATTTCAGAATCAATTTAATTAAATCTTATCTGCATTTGTCCACTGCTGCTATGATAAATAAAGGCACTGATATGAGAGCAACTGAAAAATAGAGAAATTAAAAAATGACACTCCAAACAAGCTGTAATATTTCTTCTTTTCCTTTCCTGCTCCTTCCCTGGCATAGCAATGGTATGATCCCTCTTTAAGCAGGAATATATACCTCATGAACTCAGCTGTAAAAACATACTTATTTCGGTTACAGAAGTGTACTTCAGAACTAAGCCTTCAATACTCACCCAAAGTGTTTGTTGCAAAGTTTTTTTCAAGTCCATCTTCAGTTAATTCTCTGTTATTCACCATACATCCTGCATTGTTGACCTGTAAAACAACTCCTGTAAACAAAAATAATCTACGCAAATATCTACAAACTACACATACAAGCAGTCCATGTTAGTTTGCTGTTTTCTGACACTGCAACATATAGCTACAAACTGTTTCAAACCATGCTATTCCAAGTCACACTACTCTGTCGCTGATCATAAAGGTTTTCCACAAAAGAAAGGATCTTCAGAGAAATGGCTCACCACATGTGTTACACTAAGAGCTAACAGTCCTCTTAGTGCCTTACTCCATGTTTTTAAACTCTTTTCTCACAGAAAGTAATATGCAAGTTGTAGAGCAGATATTAGAACATAAATATGCAGTGTAGTTTGTTAGTGTCATCTGAGCTGACCCCACATCATCCACGCTATGTGGTGATGTATTCTCCGTTAGGGGAAAATTCACTATGGGAAGCTGTGCAACATGTGGTAGAACAGCCTACAGGAACTCCCACACTCAGCAAATTAAAAGAATTAGCTCCAAACTTGGCAGATTAGCCAGGTCAGCAGGTTGCTGCATCCTAGTTAGCTCTGAGAAGAGCAGATCTAACCAGCAGAGGTGCTTCATATTGACTTTGTGCCCTGGTTGTAGGGACCGCAGCTTTTCTCTCTGCCAGGCAACCCTGCAGAGATACCCCACCTGACTCGCACATTGCTAAAATAGCGCTGCACCACACCCCGAGGATGCACTGTAACGTAAAACCTCATGAACAGTCAGAAGCTTGCAAGCTGTGTGCAGCTAGCGTATTCTCAGACACGCTTCTTTCTCTGCCTTATCCTAGAGAGGAAGCTCGAGCTTTTCTTTCCCACCTCAAAAAGAGATCTGCCCCTACATACCTTCCTGCTCGTTCACTGCTACTGCTCAAAAGCTATTTTCCCATTTCTATCAGAATTTTCTCATCTAGTAAGCACCAAAACAACTGCTCCAGGTGCCTCAGTTTTAGTACAGCCCCCAGAGCAAATATTCACTGCTAAATAAAGGGGAAAAGAGTACTGAGCCCCTTACCAGCCATGCTGCTTAACTGTTTACTCTCTCCCTGGCTCTGTTTTAGACTGCTCTAACTAGACTTTCTATAAAAGTTTAATTTTTAAGAAGGACTAGCTTTAAAAGGGACAAAGTTATTAGTAATGAAAGTCAAACAGAAAACGTGGTAAGAATCTCAAAAGATGCAGCTAAAAAATTACTGCTTTTCTCTCTTTTTTGTGTCATATCTGTGTATGTGAACAGAGAATGGACAAGAGCAAATAGACCATGGAGACTACTGCAAAAACATTCAGAGAAAATTAAGCAGAGAATTGTGGGCCAAATTGTGAAATCTAGACTACCTGTTGGACAAATTCATAGGCTACACACTCCAAAAATAGACACATGATTTAAGTATGCAAACTTACCAACACATTTAATTTATGTTCATTTTTGAATTTTTCAGCAAACTTCCAGATTTCCTTGGGATTAGATATATCCACTATATGCAAGAAGATATTCTGAACGAAAAAAAAAAAAGTAAGTTACAATCAACAGGGACAGTGAAGAGTCCCTGTTCACTGCTAAGGCCTGTCTAGGTGAAAAGGTATTTAAGCAGTATGAAAAAATGTTATCTCCAGAACACAACTAACACTTAGGTTAACATGCACAACTGGGAAATCTAATTCTAGTCCTTAAAACATGCTTTGTCACTAGATTCAGTTGCTTCTGAGCCATAGCTTTTTAATGCCAAATTTATTAAACGAGAGCCCTACTTAGATAAATATACGTGATAGAGAGTCAGGCATAGCAGAGAACTAGAAAAATATTGCAAGGCTTGCAAACTTCTGTTTAAACAATTCATATAGCAGCTTCCTCTTTAGCTGAAAGCAACTTTCCAAAGCAATGCTCAAGGTCACATCATTAGAGAATAATGTAGGTTATTGGTGGGACCTCTGGAGGCCACCTGGTCCCACCCCCATCTCAAGGCAGGTAACTGAGATCAGGTTCTCCAGGGAAGTTTTATCTCCAAAGATGGAGATTCCCCAGCCTCTCTGAGCGCCTTGCTGCAGTGTTTGATCACCCTCATGGTGAAAAAAAAAAAAAAAAGATCCTACTATCTAGTGAGATTTTTTCCCTGTTGTAATCACGTCTGCTGCCTCTCATCCTTTCACTGCAGACCTCCAAGAGGAGCATGGCACGGCCTTCCCTACACCCTCCCATCACATGGCTCCCATCACAGTAAGACCCATCTCAACCTTCTCTTCTTAACACTGAGCAAAACCAGCCCTCTCAGCCTCTCCTTGCACATCATGTGTCCCATCTCCCTAGTCACCTTGGCAGCCCTCCACTGGACTTGCTCCAGGACATTGATGACTTCCTCATCCTGGGGGGCTCAAAACTGGGCAGAGGACTCCTGCTGTGGTCTCACAAAGGCTTAATAAAGAGGAAGATGCACCTCCCTCAGCCTGCTGGCTACACTTGTGTTATACAGCCGGGGGTGTGGTTGGCCTTCCTTGCCTCAGGGCACACTGCTCACTCAGGGACACTTGTCACTCCCAGGTCCTTTTCTGCAAAGCTGCTTTCCAGCCAGCTAGACCCAGCCTGTACTGCTCCATGGGGTTACTCCATCCCAGGGCAGGATTGTGCATCAGCTCTTGGTGAGCTTCATGAGGTTCATGTCAGCAAATTTCCTCACCTGTTAAATCCCTCTGAATAGCAGCGCTGCTCTCCAGCTACCCCGCTCCCCCCATCTGAGATCATCTGCAATCTCACAAAGATTGCACTTCACTCCAAGTTGTTAAAAGAGACATTAAACAGTTTTTGCCCCTGTATTGACTCATGAGGGATTGTCCTGGTTTTGGCTGGGATAGAGTTAAATTTCTTCCCTTCCTTTTCTGTTCTATTAAATTGTCTTTATCTCAACCCACGAGTTTTTCTCACTCACCCTTCTGATTCTCTCCCTGTCCCACTGGGCGGTGGGGAGGAGTGAGTGAGCGGCTGTGTGGTGTTTGGCTGCCTGCCGGGTTAAACCACGACAGGGATGCCACTGAAAGTGGTTAATGGATCAGTTTTGTATTGTTGATTGCTACTTTCTGAGCCCCAGATAGTTTTCCACCGAGCTTGTCATTCACCACTTCAAACCACATCTTTCCAAACTGGCTACAAGGATACTGTGGCAGACCATGTAAAAAGCCTTGGCAAAATTAAGGAAAATGGCATGCACTGGTCTCCTCTTGCCCATTGGCAGAGTCATCTCACCAAAGGCAGCGATCAGGATGGTCAGGCCAGACTTGCCCTTGATAAATCCACATTGTTTTCTTCCCCAATCACCTATGGTCTTTCATGGCTTCTGTGAAGTTTTGCTCCATAGTTTTCCTGGGGTGAGGCTGACCAGCCTGTAGTTCCCTAAATCCTGCTTGTCTTTTTTGAAGATGAGTAGTTTGACTTTTTCCAGTTAACAGGAAGCACCTCCCACTTTGAGGAGGTTTTCCTTGAAGATCAACCAGCTTTCCCAAGGCCTTTTGCTCTCCATGCTTGTCTCCCATGGGATCCTGGCAACCAGGTCCATAAAAAAGACAAAATCTGCTTTCCTAAAATCAAAGATTATAATTCTACTACTCATCCTTCTTGCCTGTCTCAATCTTAAATTCTACAATCTCATGGCCACTTCCACCAAGGCAGCTATTCAAGGCTGCTATTCACAGCAGGTCCAACAGAGATTACCTCTAGCTGGCTTGTCCAAAACTCATATCAAAAAACTGTCCTCGACACTCTCCAGGAATCTCCTGGATTGTTTATGCCCTGCCAGCAGGTATCAGGGTGGTTCAAGTGCTCCGTGAGTACCAGAACCTGTGATCATGGGGCTTCCCTAGCCCTCTAAAAAAGGCTCCATCTCCTTCCTCTACTTCCATCAGGCAGTCTGTAGCAGACACCCACCATGACGTAATCCATGTTAATCTGACCTCTGTACCTCACCCATGAGCTCTCAACTGGCTTATGACCCATTTCAGAGCAAAGCTCCATGCATTCAAGCCACCCCTTTGCATAGAGCACAACTCCTCTTCCTTGTCTTCCCAGCTTGCCCTTCTAAAAGGGGCCTGTATACATCCATTCCACCACTCTAGTCAGGCCAACCTCTCTCTCTAATCCCAGTGAGATCACAGCTCTGCAACCATGCACGGATTCCTGTTTGTTTCCTATGCTATGTGTATTCATGTACAGGCATCTGAGATGGGCTCCCAGTCACGTTGCTTTCACATGAAAGCTGTGAGAGCTTCCTCCATTTTGCTGTCCCCTTGACACGTACTCACTGTCCCCATGGCTCTACTCCTCTTCTGAATTTGGTCACTATCCCCCAACGAAACCAGTTTAAAGCCCTCCTCACTAGCTTAGCAAACCCGTTGGCAAAGATACTCTTGCTCTACTTTGTCATTCCTGCTCAGCAATGCTCATTTCTCAGAGAAAGTCAAAGACAAAGTGACAAAGGTCAAAGGGACACCAACTACACATTCAGGTGTTGACCTGCAGGGTGTGTATGATCGTACCCAAGCCCTTCCCTTTCACTGGAAGGATTTAGAAGAGCACTACTTGGGACCCCATACCCTTCACCCTCTGTAAGCACGCTTGATGAACTCAAGGTCTGCCCTCACAATGTCATGGGTGCCTATGTGGTTGGGCAACAAGAGGTACTAGCCTGAGATCCAGACAAACCTCACCAGACTCTCCACAATAGGCTAGATCTGAGTCCCCAGCAAGTGACAAACCTCTCAAGACATCAAGCCAAGACTGCAGATGGGTACCTCCACCCCCCACAGGAGGGAGTCTCCAGCCATTATCACCCACCACCTCCTCCCAGTGCTGACAACGGTTCAGGCTCATCTGTCTCCAACACCTCCCCTGACAGAGCTTGTTCTTCCTCATCTGTTACCATGGCACTATACCTATCCTATAAATGCACATCTGCAGGCAGAGAACGAGCCTGCCTTCTGTTGCCAGCAGTCACAAGCTTCCATTCCTCCCCATCTTAGGGGTCTCTATCCACCGCTTATTCGAGCATAGCTTCTAGCTGTTCCTCCTTCCACGCAATGTGGGGTTTGTGCTCTTCTACTCTGCAAAGACGCTGTCAATCTCCTGTTTCTGTTCCCTACAGTTATGCAGCCTGCTCATCTCCTGCTGTCACTTCACCTGGCAGCCCAGCACCTTGACCACAGCAGAACCCAACAGATGAGGCCACCATCATGCTCTGCCCCACACTCTGGCAAAAGTACTAGTCACTCCCTGCAGCCCAACATCTGCCACATCATTCCTCTGGAGCTCTGTCTGGGCCAGCCTCCCACGTGCCAGGCGCAGTCGTTCCAACCAGGGCAGAAAAGCACGCGTTCAGGTGCATCACTGCGCCCACTCCAGCTGTCTCTGAGTGCCTTCTGCACCCCCTTCCACGCTAACTGCTGCATTAACTACTAAGTTCTTGTTAGCCACCCCATGTCACAACAGTCTTGCAATGTTTTGAAATACTACGGCCAGGAATGTGGATGGAATAGAATGAAAAAAAGGAAAAACTTGACACAGAGCAAAGTTATAATTTTCTAAACCACTAACGCTAGAAATATTTCCTCTCTCCAAAACATCAAAAACCTTTTACTGTTTGTTAGAGGCAATTCTCTTGCTTTTTACAGATTTGTGTTCTACCTAGTACAAGCACAGTGGCATTTATCAGCATACAAAAGGCATGTCAACTCCTACTTTTCTCTTAGATAACACTTAGTTTCAAAGACACACCACAGATAGTCTCTTATGACGTATGCCAGGAAAAGGCACTTCTAAAATAATTATGCAGAGGATGTGTTCTCATGCAAAACAACAAATAATTATTAAAGGACCTCCTCTCTTTCCAAGTTGTTTCTTTAAATACTCATTATACAAGCAAATGAGATAAGTGAAGAAGCTGAGAAAATTATAAGGCATTATTCCCTGCCTATAATTCTGCTTCCCTGCAGATAAAGAAACACATGACTTTTTCTCTCTAGCCATTGGATTTCAGCTCCTTAGTTGAGTTAGGTCAGAATTTTCTCACTGTCATTTCTGTCCAAAAACTTGACACTGCTCTACTGTTTCTAACTGGATACCTCTCTAAAAGCTTTCTACTTTTAAAGCTACTACCATTATCTACTGGAACAGAAGAGCTGAAGTTTTTTTGCGCAGATGTTCAATATTACAAGTGATTTCAGAGACTGGAAAAGATCTAAATCAACACTTATCTGCTGAAGACTGTCACGTTGGCTCAGAAAAAGGACCCACAGGCCTGTTCCCTGTAAAGTCCTCAATTGTAGCAAAGTCATTTTCAAAGTGAGACCTAATCCCCATGACTACATCTACTTTAACAGATTAGGAGAACTTCCCAGTTCCCAGGTCTAGGTGCAGGTGCCTGCCAAATAACAACTCCATTTCAGCACTGAACTCTAGCATGCGTTGTTGTGGAAGATGGAAAAAATCTTTGGCATATACTACAGCAGGATCTCTGTCCAGATGATCAGGAAGAACAAGTTAAGTCTGGATACAGCTTGTCAAGCTGCAGATAAAGCATTTTATTATCTCTCTGGATTGCTTCTGAATGAGTACTTATAAAGAAGGATGTTCCTGTGGACTCCTTATTAAAATGACTCTTCCCAGTGCAGTCACACGTCCCAGAGGGCCTCTTGTACAGCTTGTCTAACACTTCACTGAATACTGCTTTCTATACAAGTGCCCTGTCCTCAGGGCCACACACAAGTTCTGCAGTGCCCTCATACTCTTTCACGACTAGAGAAACTTATCTAGTTGCTAGTTTTCTAGACAGTTTTGCAGCCTACCAAAAAGTGGAAATGCAGTGATTGTGCTGCTTTTAGAGGAAAAACCTCTTATTTGCCTCAAGTTTTGTTTCACCAAATGACAGAAAACAGAACATGAAAGAACCTTCAGGGGTCATCGAACTCACCCCTCTTCCCCGGCTGTCTGACTGCAGTTAGAAAAGGAGATAACACAGATAATCACCAGTCTTACTATAGCCATGGGATTACATAGTTATAGACAGCTGGAAAGTATTTATTTCTACATAAGGACTGATCTAATTCACCTCCATTAAAGAACTGAAGTATAATGCTGGCTGTGTCACACCAGGGAGCTGAAACCAAAGAGCAGAAATTTAGTCAATATGGTATCTCTAACCATAAAAAGTCTTCAGAATTTTTGATCCACATTAAAAACTATTACTGGAATCAAAATACTGCGTTCAAGAGCCAAGTCACTATTTAAAATGAAGATAGCTCTCCATCCAAGTGTTGTGGGTTAACCCCGGTAGGCAGTTAAGCCCTACACAACCACTCGCTCATTCCCCTCCCAGTGGGATGGGGGAGAGAATCAGAAGGGTAAAAGAGAAAAAACTTGTGGGTTGAGATAAAGGCAGTTTAATAAGTGTAGTAGAGCTGTGTGGGCAAACAAAGCAAAATAAGGAATTCATTCACTAATTCCCATTGTCAGGCAGGCGTTTAGTGGTCTCCAGGAAAGCAGGGCTTCATCATGTGCAACAGTGATTTGGAAAGCCAAACGCCATAACTGCAAACGATCCCCCTTCCCTTCTTCTTCCCCCAGCTTTTATTGCTGAGCACGACATCATATGGTATGGGATATCCCTTTGGTCAGCTGGGGTCAGCTGTCCCAGTGTGTCCCCTCCCAACTTCTTGTGTGCCCTCAGTCTGCTCACGGGTGGGGCAGCGTGAGAACCAGAAAAGGTCTTGATGCTGTGCGAGCACTGTTCAGCAATAACTAAAACATGGGTTGTCAACACTGTTTTGGTCACCAGTCCAAAACATAGCACCATAGGAGCTGCTATGAAGAAAATTAACTCTATCCCAGCCAAAACCAGTACACCAAGATAGAAAGACAACAATTGTACTTCTGCATAAGCAATAAGGAATAGTTAGCAAAAGGAACAGTGACAGCTACAGGGGTATACTGTGAGTGATATATGCAGAAGCAAAAAAATCTGTAACAGAAGGGAGGAGGTAAGGAAGAGATACTATAAGAAAAGGAGATGGAGAAGTCTGTGGAGCATGGAACTAGGACCACACACAGGACTTCATGGAGCAGCCAACCTTGGCAAATCAAGAGCATGTTATTCAGACACATAAAACCTTCAACTTCAACACTGTAAACTCATAAATGTTGTTGCAAGAGTGTTGCAATGCATTAACTTTTAAAAGCCTCAGCCACATAGTTAGGAATAGTAAGACATAACAAAACATATCGACAACAAACATAAAATAAAACAGCATGCTGCTGGTGTTGTTATTAATCACAGAAAACATCACCTAGTGAAATTAAATCACTTTAAACCATATGGATGATAAACTACTAGATGTTTCCACGTCCATATGAAAATACTATTAAAAACACAACAGCAAAATGACGAAACAGAATATCTCAAGGCCTCTGAGGTCTTTAGTATTAACAATCTTTCTAAGAGTAAACAAAAGACTGAAAAACAACTCACCTGATTGCCTGTTTCTGTCACTATTTCTCCTTTGGCAACCTCAGCCCGCTCCTTATTTCGGCAAACCAGATGAACCGTGCCACCTGGTGGATTTCGACAAGAAATACATTTGATAATTAATTACTAACTGATTGCATCCCAGTCTGTGGGAAATGTATAGCCTGCTAGTAGCATTGGCAATACTGGTCAGATGGGCACCAAAATATCACGGGAGCTTCCCAGCACGCAGAAGGTTTCTGAGCTGTGTATAGCCAACAGTCCCGCTTCTCTGCTGCCAAGAGCTGAGCAGTGGCTTTTCATCAATGCTGCTGAAGCTCAGGCCTGTGGAGCTCTCAGGGCTTCCATGCCACTTGCTGACGAGCTGGGAGCAGGGAGCTGGTTAGGGCCATGGCACCCCATGGCAGTCCCAGGTCCACCAGCCTTGGGCAGTTCTTGGGGACAAATTCCCCCCAAAAGGCACCAACCCAGCAGTACCGTCAGGCAGACCGGACACACCAAGAATCCCAACAGGGTCTGTCAAAAGACTGAGGTAAAGGTCCTTCAAACAAAAGGTTTAGGACATAAAGAGCGGATATAATAAGAAATCTGGAAGATTTCTGCTTGGCTCTGGTCCTATGAAGGCAGGCAGGAAGGAGAAAGTATCATGCTGTAACAGGGTCCTCACGCAAAGCTGCATGCATGGAAAAGGCCACTGCACTCTAGGTAGTGTCTGCTCAAACCATTTTCTGTCAAGTCTGCACATCATGTTTAGTGTTGATAAAATACCAGACCTACACTGGAAATTGAAGCCAAGGCATTTGTATTGTAAATGCTTCTTTTGGCACATGCCTTAGAAAGTTCAGTAAAAGGCTTGAACAACACAAGTAACTGGAATTGCTCTGTGAAAAGGAATTAAAAATGCCAGATATCAGAATTCTTCTCAGCAATGGGAGATATGACAAGGACTATGGCCACAAATTGCAGCTTAGGAGGCTCAGGTCAGGCATTAAGAAAAAAAGTTTTCACTAGTTTTCTTCTAAATAGGTCAGGCCGTCCCAAGAGGATGCACAATTTCCATCCTTGCGGGTTTCAAGATCCAGCAAGACAAAGCAACGGCTGGTTTGATCTAGTGTTGGCAACAGTCTTGCTTCAAGTGGGATGCTGGACAAGATGACCTCTAGAGGTCCCTTCCAATCTTAACTTTTCTGTGAAAGGAATATGCAGGGCAAGGCTCCTCTCAAAGGCCTAGATATTTACCATGACCTCATAGCTTAGCCACATTAAAGAGAGCCTTCAAAAAGAGAACTAAATTACAGGTAGGCATAATTCTTTTACTTTTATGCTTTGTATTTTCTGATCATTTCAAGTAATATGTTAATCTCAGTCACAGGAGTACCTTCACTCTTTACTTTTACCTATTATCAAAGGTGTTTTAGGGGTTGCTAGCAGTCCACCTCTAGAAGGCTAAGCAATGTAATCCCAAAGGATTGACAATAGAAACAACAGTGCCAGGTCACTCTTCTGGTGCCCAGAACCCAAATGCAAGACACCAAGTGTATCCTAGGGATAGAGCAGTCATACACTGCACAGGCCAGTGTGGGGTCCGATAATGAAATTTTCTGTCTACGAGAGAGGTTTTTCCACAGAGCACCACTACAGCAAGTATACTTGGCATGCAGCTGATGCAGGCAACAAGCCTCAAGGTTCTTCTGAAATTTTCTAACAGGGTCCAATTCCTCCACTGAACTGCCAGAGTTGGCTGGGTTACTTTTACCAAGTGCACAACTGCAGGCAGCAGTGGGGAAACTCCTGAATCTGGGATAATCATACAAATGACACTACCTGATGTTTAATACAGTTTCATCTTCAGTTTGTGTTACACATATACCATGCATGGAAGAGATCATGCACAGACAGACACTGAATATACAGATCAGAATGAAAGACAGTCTTTACCCCAGGGAGAGCAGATTTCATGAGTAAGAGAAAAGGCAATCAGAAGGGGCAGTGTCCAAAGCTCGCCTCTTTGGCCCTTCTCACAGTGACTGCAGGCTTCACTGCAAAGGAGGGTTTTAATTACAGATCTTAAGGCAGTTAAGCATGTGCATTTGCAGATGTTTAAGGAGCTCTTCGTAAAAACACAGGGGACAGCACAAGTAATGTGTGCAAGTACAAATTAAACACATGGAAGAAGTAGCTGGCCTTCAAGCTGATCAGGAACATTCTCATAGTCTACTGTGGAAAACATTCAAGGAAAACAGAGGTGGGTTTTAAGGGCTTTGAATATGAATTTTTTTCTTGCTGTTAAGGAGGGAGGGAAGTTTTGGTGTGACCTGTTGGCTAGGAAAGGGATTTAAATATATTTTCCATGGTAAAGATTAGAATTATTTGAACTTAAACAACACATGGGAATTGTCAGAGTGGTTGGGAGAAGACTGCATCAAACTAGAAGTGCAGTTCACAAGACATACAGGAAAGCCCAAATCTGCAATACCCATAAGATACCAATTCAGAGAAAAGCTTGACTCAGGCTAAAGAAATTGTCATCAAGACCGTCATTATTTACAAAGATCTGAAGTGCTTGAAGGTAAAGCCAACGTAGCTTGGTTATTCTTTGGCTGAGTCTGAATTTCTTATTTTCTTGTCATGGTATACCTGAAGAGATTCAACTAGAAGCAAGAGCCCCAACAGCTGACATCAAGTTTCAGAGCAACACGTGCAAGGATAGGATCATGAAGACACTGTTAAGTCATTTTGACTTCATATGCACAGCAACGTCCATGCAAGGTATCAGACAAGCAGTCTGAGCCCAAGGTTGTTCTTTGGGCTCCAAATACTAGACATGGTGACCAAATCCTATGCAGATTCAGTCAGCTTGACAGCTTACAAAACCTGGCAGGCATATCCATTTGTGAGCAAAACCGTCACCAGACAAAGCAATACCTACATAAGGCTATTATACATAATGGCAGTAGTGGGAACCTGAAATCAATCACATACTGGCACTGATGGGGGATCTTTAACCCAAAGGTTCTTTGATGCTAATAATTTTGAATTAGTTCAATTTAACTGAGTCACCACTTTCCTTCATAAGATAGTTAGGAAACCTAAGCAGGCAAAGAGAGGGCAAAGAGCCGCAAGCTCCTCCCTTTTATTCTCCATGCCAAAACTCCTATCACTCTTGCACAACAGGAATTATTTTGTCAACTCTGAGAGGGATTAAGTTTATCCTTCAACAGTAGCTAGTTCCAGTTCATACCATCTCCTTGCTTACAGAGAGCAACAGAGAAAATGGTTGCATATAATCAGTTAAAGGGCACAAACTCCAGGTTATTATAATTAAGATCAAGCACAACTATGTTGCTTCTTTTATACTCTCCTATCTGAGCTTAGCAAAGCCAATTGTTTTCTTTCATCATATGATATATTTCTAAGTTCCTCAAAACAATTCAAATTCAGCCAGGCTGCTACTTGTACTGAATCAGCCTTAAACAGACCTTGCTCTGTCACCAACATCCTTAGATGCCACTATAATACAGACAGTTTAGGTAAACATGCACTTGAGAAACGCTTTGCAGATCCTCTCCACTAACTTTGTTTCATTATTCCAGTTTTCACAGCACCGATCATGCTTAAACCTCTAACCCACACTAACAGCCCTGTAAAATAACACACCTGACCCCTCATCCCAATGAGTTGCATCTTTGTGTTTGTGCTGGAAGGCCAAACCTGCTTCCTTCCATCTTCTCTGTAACGGCCCCTCAGAGCTCCTCATTACAGCCCGGCTCACCTCTCCTCGCTATCTCTTTGGCAGTGGCCTTGCCAATGCCGCTGTTTGCGCCGGTGACCAGAAAGGATCTTCCAGCCACGTTCACCTCCACATCGGCTGGATTGAAGTTCTTGGAAGCAGACTCATAGCCGCTCCTGAATGAATCAGAGACACCTGTGAGAATCTAGAAGAGAGTACTTCCAAAAAACACAGGGGAGGGTTGAAAAGTGCTCTCCCCTCACAGCTCAGCATACACGAAACGCCCCCCCCCCCCCATTACTCTCCGTACTCGCGGCACAGGCCACGTATAGTGCCAGTGACACTGCAACCAGTGATGTAGCAACAACTCCAGGCGTTTGCCCGCCACAAGCCACACGGCCCAAACTCTGACCCTCGGGAGGCGGCCCGGCTGCAGTCCCAGGGCGGGTGCCTGAAGGGGCCCGGGGCGGGCCCAGGCTAGCGCCGCGGGGCAAGCGCTCACAGCTAAGGCGTTGAAATTTGTCCGCTCTGGCGGGGGTGGGGCGGCTTCGTATAAAAATATAAAACCACCACCACCTCGAAATGGTTAAACGCCCGCGGACGCACAGAAACGCCCCCAGCCTGGCCGCAACGCCCGCCCCGCCGCAGCGCCCGCTGCCGCCCCACGCCGCGCTGCCCGGTGGCACCCGCCGCCGCCGCCCGTACCTCGTGTACTCCCGCAGCCCCTTCACAAACCACACGGCGTTGCGGTACCAGGACATAGCGCTGCCGCCGCCACAGCGGTGCTGGCCCCGCCTCTGCCCTTACATAAGGCGCCCGGTCCAGCCCTGCCCGCCCGCCGTTAGGTAAGGGCCGAGGGGCGGCCCCGCCCTGCCTTGCCCGCGGCTGCCGCCGCCATTACTGGGTGGCTGCACGAGGGGGAGAGGGGTACGACGGAGGGTAGTGTCCGTCTGTCCGTGAGGGGGAGTTGTGCTCCTTTCCTCCCCCACAGCGGTTTGTGGGTTGTTCTTTCTTATCCCTTCCATTTTCCCTCTTTCTTCATTAGCCAGCAAGGAGCGGGGGCTGCTTTTAGCCACCTGACTTGGATGCCTTCAGCCAGCCGGGCCTTTTGGCGAGTGCCGCAGTTGGCCCCTGCCGCGCTGGAGCCTGCTGTGCCTGATGGAGGCGGTGGCAGAGGAAGGAAGGAGACTTTCCCAGGGTACCTGCTCGGGGGAGATGCTGCTGTCAACCAAGCCGGATTGCAAACAGGGTGTCAACTGGGCCTGCATGCGCTGCTCTGGAAAGCTGTCGAAGGGATACTCTTGCAGAAACAAAAATGACTGTGTTGTGCCACACCAAGTAGCGTTCTATGAAACAAACAAACCCATCGAATTCCGGGCTCCTACTAATGGGGTAAAGTATACCGGTAGGAAAGGCTACACAAGTGGCCGTTGCAGTAGGGGGAGTGAAATCTAAAATGTGTTTTCAGTTCCTCTGGTATGTGCATTGGAGCTATGAAGCCCAAGAGAATCACTTGGAGTTGCATATCTGGACAGCCCATGTTAGCCATAAGGAAATAGTCATTTAGGTATAATTATGTTTTAAAGTACGTTAAAGGACTAGGCACTGACAAAGTTCAGCGTGCAAGTTAGATAAATTCATGTATTTTATGTGGTATGCAGGGCCACATGCAGAGAAGCTACTTTGGGAACCCTATCTAAGTTTTCAAGAGCTTGAGTTACCTGGTTTCAATAGCAGAGATAGGGGAGGAATGGGAATATTCTGTTTTTTTTGACCCTGTATGATAGCCTGATACTTCTTTTTCTAAATCTCTTCATTCTGGCAAAGGCCTTGTACTAAAGTCTTCCACTTTCTCAGCACATTGTGTGAGTATTAGGCTCACATAAAAGGTACTTCCCACCACAAAGTTAAAACTTTTGAACTCAGCACTTGTCCGCTTGTACTAGGTATTATGTGTGAAATAAGAGTTTTCAGATGGCAAAAAGACACATTTTCACAGCAATATTTTCTTCCAGAGACCATCTAGCTAAATGTCATACCTTTGCATGAAATCTGAAAATGCTTGTTCTTACTAAAACAATGGAAAGAATTTATTTAAAACCAGCAGCCTGAGTCAGTTTTAACTGATTTTGTTCTTGGAAAGGGCTAGGAGTTTTTGACTGAAGTGTTCCTAAACAATTCATTGTGATTCTGATGCTTGAAATGGAGACTTCTGGCCCAGAATGGAACAGCTTGGCAACAGTGTGAGTGGCAGAATGTTATTTCCTATAATGGAAAATGAATGGCAGCCTGAACTACAGATACATACTATGATGTCTGTAAGTGTATAATTGTGAGCTATATGGAAATAGTTTTGTGATCATCACCTACAACGTGCAATTAGCAACCAAAACTGTACAGCCTAGACTGCTATAATGATGTTAGATGATCACACTTGCTGTGAACAGAGCAGATGTTAGGCTTGTGCGAGTCCTGCGTACAGGCTGAGATAATGTCCCCTCTTCTTACTTTCAATCCCTTGCCCTACTTCTCTCTTTCCCTCACAGCCTGTACAAGTCTGCCTTGTTACTTTCCTTGAATCCTGGCTCAGGGAAAATACACAGCAGGGGAAAACGAGAAAATTATGTGGGCATGCCTGCTGTTACAAATATCCAGGCAGAAAACTGCAGTGCTGCCCCACATCTTTATGCTACTCAGAGAATGTCTCACCTTGGGCTTTGTAACCCTTGGTGCATCTCAGTGTGCTGTTAGGAGAACAATAATGTTCCATGGTTACACCACAGAATTAGCTGCGTTCTTTACAGAAAATATGGTTTCAGTTTGTAAAATGTTAGCAAACCCCAAACAAAACAAAAACCCTGTGGAAGTTCCCGTGAGTAAATGCAATAAGCCAGGTTGTGCTTTATTCCCTTATCACTTCTTCGTTTACCCTGTTTATTTCTTAAGCACTGAGACTATGGCTTGGTACAAGCAAAACTGGATAATGGTTCTGATGTGGTTTTTTTGTAGTTTCAGTCTATATTCTCATAAATTGGGGGGTACATCCCTGCAGTCTGCCGACCTCTGAAAGTAAATGGGGTGTATGCAGATACACAGAATTCCTTGCAGGCTAAACCATTTGGACTGTAATCAGCAAGATGCTGGATGGTGTGCCCCTGAGGTACTAACCAATGTGAGTACGCATGGCAGAAGCTGTCCATGAGTCAAACACAAAAATATATTACAGCAGCCAGACAATGGGAGCAGCTCATGATATTCTGGGGTTTAAGCAGTAATGGGCAATTACAGCATATTACTCTTATTAACATTAGAGAAAATAAGATTGTTAGGAAGACATTTGAATGTAGGGTTGGGAACCAGTGTCAGCCTGGTACACACAAAAAATTCTCTGAGGTTATTATATAAATACTGTAGCACCACTACTGTGATGCTAGCCATACCCTTCTAACAAATGCCATTTTCAGGAGATTTTGTAAAGGCCGAGAAATTATGCCCTTGCCAGAGTGCAGCAATCCCTGAGAGCACGCAGCTGAGAGATTTCTGCTTAGAAACACTTGCTTTTTCCATAGTGAGGGCCTAAGCTTGCACCTGGGAAGGAATTGTCACAGCACGGTGTTGACACATCCATGCATAAATATTTCAGCCATGAAATCTCTCTCTGTCTGAACAGCTTCACATTAGAAGCGAGCTGTTGCGCACTGTCCTAACACCTAGATGTTTCTGCTCCATCGTTTCACCCCCTGTGATGTTTTGCTTTTGTATTATTGTTCCAGAGGCAGGAGGCTGTACAGATTGTATGAGAGCTCTCTGCTAACCCAGCCGTTACAGTGATGAGGCAGTATGGGTTGTGTGCAGGCGAAAGGTAAGACATAGTTTTGCCAAGAGTTGACTGGTGCTAATGAAGGGCCTGCGTCGCAGTACTTTCACAGGCAATTTCTGCCCACATCAAGATTCAGTACAAAAGGCTGTGTGTTGCCTTTTGTTCTGAATTCTAGGTTGATACACCTTGATAGCTGAATTAGAATCTATTCTGGAGCTTTGGAAATTTGGAAAGTTACAGCTTTTGGTTTCTTTCATGATTGCTACTAGCTTAACATTAAACTCTGATAGGACACTGCTCTGACTGTGAGGCATTTTTTAGACAAGGAATTCTTCCCATGGATTGGCAGCCAACATCTCAGATAGTTATCACAGCCAGCAACTGATATTATGTGTAGCCTGGCCCCCCCACTGGAACGGGGGGGATCAAGAGAGCCATAAGTCTGTTGAGCTCCTGACATTTCCCTCATTTGAGCACAGAACAAAATGGCTTCACCCTGGCTAAACACAACAGGTATTTAGCCCTGATAAAAGGTACCCAGGTTAACTGTTCCCCTTGAGGACTACAATACGTCAGGTATATCTACACTATCAAATAACTCATAGCATATTCCCAGGTCGTTCCTCTTATTGCCCATACTAGGCAAATGATTGTTGATGCCCAGGCTCTCTTTAAGTATTAAACAGATACTTCTGTCCAAAACAAGCCCAGACATTGTCAGGGGGGATAGTTTGCTCAAGGGATGATTCGTTCTCAAGCACTATGAATGAGACTGTACCAGGGTTAGCATTGCACAGCCTGTCTTGGCACTGGTGATCCTGCATTCAGGTAGATGCATTTACCAGTGTAGAAATAGCCCCCAAGTCTGTTATGCAGGCCCTCCATAAATGCAGATAATACTCAAAGCAACTAAAAATTCTGGAGTGTTGTGACTGTGAGCCTCCAGATACTAGGATTTTTCATACAGTAATGAATTGAGAGAGCTGGTGAAAAATGCCTCTCTGGCCCCCAGCTGGACTAATACAAAAAACACACCTTAGACTTGATCCATCTTTGACCTGTCAAAGAGCAAGGAGTTTTAAGGAAAGTTTTAATTGCCTCCCAACACAAAAGAAAAAATTGAAAATACCGATTGCTATTAAGGGCTGTGTTTTTTCAGCATGTTTCATATTTTCTTCCCAGGGGACAGATCTAAAAGGTAGATAGAGTACTCAAGAGCTGAAAAGCAATTATATATTATACAAGATGTTTAAGAGAAGCTTCAAGGCCATCTTGCCAAACTCTTCTATTATCTTTTTTTTCTTTTTAAAGAGACTAAAATCTCTGTCTTAAGGACAAGTGGCTTCTTTGGTTGCTTCCTACTGGAGATCTGGCAGGCTGTTGTGCATTCTCTCCTTTCCTTGCAGTTACCAATTTTCTAATTAAGTCTCTGTGCCTGCCCCCATTAAATCAATCAGAACGTTGCCACTGATTGCAGTGAGAACAGGAGCAGGCTTTAAAGGGCCAGATTTGCAGAAAGGCTTGACATCTATGATTGGGGCCAGGTTTTCAAAAGAAGTGGCAACCATGTGCAAGCTACTGTTGCTGCAGGAGCCACTCCCAACCCTGCATTTGCCATGCTGGCCTCAGCTCTGGCTGCAGAACACTTCAAAACTCCAGCTTTAGAAACTAGCGCTGCCCCAGTGAGTGTAATAGCAATTAAGAGCTGTCAGCAGCCTGCGGAGAGGCAGTCGGCACTCTTCCTTTTGCCTGGCTGAAGCAGAGGGTTTGGTGAGTGGTCCAAGAGGAACATCCAGGCCCTGAGGTCTCAGGGACGTGTCTGAAGTGCTTATGCTAGTAGTAGGGTGAGAGAAGCAAAAGCTGCTCATCCTGAATGCAGGGAGGAGTCCAAGTACTGGCATGTGTGGTGTTTTTATGAACATTAGGGTATTTTCTTTGTTGTGTGCTCTTATACCCAAGTCATTGCTAAGTTTGCCAGCTGCTGTCATCAGCAGTTGTTGTTTCCAATGAACAGTCAGGCTTTCCCCAGACCAAATAGCCTTTTGTTCTTGAGAAACAAATGTGGCAGTATGTCATCAGCTCAGCTCAATCACTCCTTTTTACTCAGGGGCGAGTAAAAGGAATCTTTTACTTTGCTTTATCAGAAATAGAGGTTTGCTCCATCAACTGCTGAGGGCCCTGGTCTCTGAGAGCCTGCAGGGCCTCCCAGGGACAGGCATGTCCTGGCAAGGAGAGGGACCGCTGAGTGTCCTCCCAAAGTGAAAAGAATTGACTGGGAGCAGCAGCTAAACCTGCTGCTAACCTAATTCATCTCCTATGTATCAAATAGTTTATGCATAACTGTTAAAAATAATGGGGCCTTTGTAGTTGATTTTCATCTTAGAAAATAAAATTTTTAGTCAATAAAAGATCAATTTTATGATTCCCATGACTGAAAAATTATCTTTATGTCCTTACAGTAGGCAACATACTTGAATGCACATGTTTGTTGCTAGCTGTGACAGTAATGTGGTTATCTGTGCTAATATTTTCTTCAGCTACCTGTTTCTAACTGCTCTTCTACTGGATCTTACTGTTCTTAGTACCAGCTGTTGGACAGGGATTCTCATGGGCTTATTGACCCAGGTGAGTTCTACTATACTCCATTCTTTTCTCTTATTTTTCTTATTCTTCTGCAAATCTTAACAGCTTATTAGCATTGATTATTCTAGCATAGTTGTTACCAAATTGCAATCTAGTAGTACGTATCCACCAAGAGATATCTACAAGCAGGGCAACAGACACACCTCAGTTTATATGGTTGCTGTACATTGTGTTCAAATGCCAAAGGAATGGACTGAAATTCCTTGTCTGTGAGCAGTCCACATGCTGTGGTAACAGAACCCACAGAGATATGTAAAACTTATCGATGTAAAGCTATGGAGCCAAACCCTCCCCTGCAAATAACTACAAGATCTGTTTATGAAAAGTCTTATTTCACCTGTTGTTGGACAAAAATTTTAAAAGTCCATTAAAAATAATGAAGCAACTCTTTTTCTGATATATTCTGAAAATAAATAGAATTTATGAACTAGTAATGTGAAATGCATGCAGAAGTGGAAGAGCAATACAAAGAGCAAAAATAAGCAATGATAATAAAAAGGTGTTGTTTATAGGAACTTGTGAATAAGTGTGCATAGTGGATTTTTTTTCTCTACTGTTTGCACCCTGTGTACTCATTTCATCTTGATACTGAAAGAGTATTTTTTTCCGAAGGACTGAGAATCAAATCCATAAGATATGCTGGTACCCAACTCACACTGAAATCAGGAGGATCTTGTTAAAAAAAAACTTTCATGCATGTTGGCCTACAGGCCCACAGTTTGCATCTCAGGGCACCTCCCACTTTTGAGCTCTTATACTGCGGCACAGGGAAAGGTATCACAGATTCCCCCTTTGCTTGAGTATTAATGATCGTACAGAAGAGTCAGTATGGCTTAGATTCAAATCTGTGAGCGAAATCAGTCTCTGATATAACTATTCATCTCAGTGAAATTGCAGCAGGAAATTAGCATGACTGGTAAATGTAAACTACCTTAATTTTTAAAGTCTGATCACATAGGCTCATGCACTTACACTGGTCAGTATCTTCCTCCCTGCATTTTTATTCAAATGAGACATTTGGTAGAAATTCACTGTTACAAACACGTAGATGTGATTTCTCAGAACTTCATACAATTTTCTCAGAAACCTGTTCTTGCAATACAACATTGTTCTTTCTTGTACTTTGTTTTCTTGTACTATGCAGTATCAGATTGTACTTGTCAGCCTTCTTTATTTTCCCTCAAATATTATACTTTCTAAAAATGTTTTCTTTTTCCTTTTATGACTAGCACTTGTGGGACTTTCATGTACTCCAGTAGTGAACAGGAACCTCAAGAAACGTAAGCCAAGAAGCAACAATTTCAAACTGCAGTCCTGATGTAACAATCCTTTCTATATTGTATGTAGAACGTACACGGGTCTTCATCGTGATGCAAAGTCCCTATCAACTAGAATCTGGGGAAGATGAATAATCAGAGATAAGATTCAAGATAACTTACAGAAACTGATTTGGTTTAGAATGTTGCACAATGTATACAAGTTATCACTGGTTTAATCTTCGTAGCCCTTTGCCTGTAAAGTCAAAGCATTGAGGCTCATTTACACCAACTGTTCACATTTCAGGTTCTGAGACATTCAAAATGGTTCTTGACATAACCTAGAATAGCTTCTGCTTCTTTATTTTTTTCTGCACAGTCACCTTGTAGTTTTGCAGTCTGATGTCTTAGGCCCTCATAAAGCTCAGAGCAAGTGCTGTGAGAGAGATCTACTTCTCTTCTCCAACAGCACAACGTTCCTGTTTCTACTCCTGAGGAGATGAGGTCTGTGATATGTCTTATGCTCATCTTTCCTCTCTTTTTGGGTCACCAGGAGGGGCTGTCTGTGTTCAACATTTGGGATGAAGGAACAAAACATTTGCATGTCTGGCTGCAGCTTTTAAAATAGCTGTGGGAAGCTGCTCCTTAGAGCTTTGCAATATTATGCCCATTGCTGAGGAAGGTAGAGTAGTGGGAGGAGAAATATACTGTGGGCAATAAACTGTAATAAATGTGATTTGTTTCATGGCTGCTACCATTGCATTTATCATATGTATATGTCTACAGTCTGTGTGTGCATGCAGAAATGTCTTTGTGTCTTTATATTATCAGATTTCTGTAGTACCTACAACTAGCAGTGAGCAGGCTATCTAATCCATTGAAATAATGTACATTTTTTTCCTTTAAAAGCTAGAAATAGACCTTTGTTTCTCAAGAAGAGGAGACGATTTAACTGGAACAGTTATAGCTGATTTCCTGCATTGTAGTCAACACATTTCTGAGTTCATAATAATTAGTTTAAGGGTATATTTTGTCCAATTTCCAGAAGCCATTTATATTACTGTGAAAAAAAAATTTAACATTTTCAATTTGTCATTTTAGTCTAGTGGCAAAATATTAAACATTTTCATACCAAGGTGTAGATTGTATTTTTAGCCATTTGACCTTTGGGCTGTAATGACTTAATTCCCCCACAGTTGTTTGCAGAGGAAATGTGCCAGGGACTGAGCATACACCTGGGACACCATCAGTTTGTGGCAATTTAAAAAGTTGCTGCTTGCAAGTTGAGGTGCTGTGGACCATGCACATGTTCCTAGCTTACCCCAAAGTGAGATAAAGTGCCTTCAATTAAACTACTGTCATTTGGGTTTAAGCTGAGTGCTTTATTTAGCCATTGGAGCAATGCAAGAGAAACTATGCTACTGATGGTGGGTTAGGAGAAGGTTGGTAACTTAGTAAGTCACTGTGACTCAGTTGTATTTAATCATATGCCCAAAACCAGGTGTCTCTGCTCCGCGCCTGCATGATTCCAGCCTGCTGAAGGAGGCAGTAGCAGTGAAAGTGCAGAAGGCATGCTCATATCTTTCTGTATACAGAATTGATGGCTCAATTTTGGAGGTGTTGATGTTCACACTTGCATGTGCCATAGCTTATTGATGTACACAAGTAAAGGTAAATACTATCAATTCAGAATTTTCCTCTCCCAGTCCTAACAAAGCTTTTTGTTTACTCTGTATAACTTCAAAGTATTTCACAAATGCCTTTTGCTTCGTTAATACCTCCTCTATCATTTTGCATTTGCGCCAACCAGGTACTGAACACGAGCACTGTGATTTGGCAGCGAATGCACCGGGTTCTCATACGTAAAGAATTAAGCCTCCATGGTAGACTGTAGAGAATCAGTCAGTCTTAGCCTCCCGTGAATGAGACATAGGCCTCAGGCTTACCGTTGCGTGGCTGAAGTTTGATAAATCATTGCACATCTGCTGAGCTGCTCTAACTATGCTCACAGAGGCACACAGAAAACGCAAGGCAATGTGACTTAGCTTACATCTCTTCTCCTCCAGGCGGAACGAAAATCACCTCATATTTGCTCAGATAGGAGCGCACACATCATTGCTTGCTGCAAGGTCACTGGATGTGCAGTGACATGGGAATCAATTCAGACTTAATCAGGAGTATGAGCCCTTAATTCTTTGTGATCAAGAATGATTCTAGCAGCACTTTGCAAGAACAGGGAAGTTTGTACTGGAGTCCTATGGGTGGAGTGTGTGTAGCTACTTTCTTGTTAAATTTCTTTTGTGTTATCAATTTTGCATTTTCTTTTTTATGCCTGTTCCAAGCTTTTGGGTAAAGTTCATGTGTAATGATAAACAGCTGCTTTGTTGCATTCGAGTGATGAATGGAGTTATGCCTGCTGATAGGCAATTTCTTAAACACTTCAGCATCTTAATGGATGAAAGATGCTCTCCACTGAAGGTAAAATCACTTAGATCAGTTCAGAACTGAACACTGAAATCCAGGAGCCCAAGCGCTGCGCCAGTGAAGTATTTGGGGTGGGAAGGAGGAATTCTAGCATTCCACAGTTGGCAGCAGTTATGTTTCAGAAATGCATAGTACCTTTAGAGAGGCAGGGGAGAGCGTGGGGTGCAGCAGCTCTTGGGAAAACACAGCGTGTGATTTCTCCCAGACACATTCTGAGACCCACGAATAAAAGGAAAGATTTCCATTGGTCATATCTCCCTACATACAATCGTGCATGGCCTAAGTCAGCCAGCAGTGTTAGTAATTCTCATTCCATGAATTTCTGAGCAGGGACAGCCTGACTGTGACTTCTCCTGAATGGCTTCTACAGAGCAGGGGAATGCTACACTGATGCTGCCCTCTTGTCAGGTTATTTCATCCTTTATTCTACCTTCTTTCTAAGATTAGTTTTCTGGAAATAAACAATTCTTAAAGGCAGGGCCTGAATTAAAATCCTTATGGACCAAATGCACCCTTAGTTATCTATACAATAGCCCCTGAGATAAATGTTCATGGTTGAAGACAGGTGGTTCCCACAGATGTTATACTGTGTTCAGCCTCAGTCCCAGGAAGGATGGTTGAGCAGAACCTGTTCAGCCGTAGCATATTGTTGAGGTTCTCTTACAGATCTCACCCTTCCACAGGCATCGTATAACTCTTTTAGGTTTCTCTAAAACATAGGTTTCAGCTGTGTGGGTTTTAACAGAAAAAATACCCAAAACACACATCCTCTTCCTGTACCTGGGGCCACCCTCATGCTTGTACAGAGGGGAACCCCTCCATTTTGACCATATTAACAGAAGCACATAAAAGCAAAAGCTGAAAGAGCACTTTTACACTGCATTCATCAACACGTGAAAAAACAGTCTACCAGGACCAGTTATGGGCTTGTCCATTACATGTCACAAAACAATTGTTTTTGTGCATGCTGGTGCTTTTAAAGCTGACACTGCTGTTGACTTAAAAGCTGTTTGCGTTACATCTGTCCATTAAGTATAGATTTCCATATGTACAGCACCAAGGTGAACAAATCAAATGTACACTCACACCACAACCAGAGAACTGCTGTAGTAAACACATCTGCCTGAAATTTTCACATCCCTGCCCATGTCTTATTACCGTGTTTTATATTTAAAACACCAACATAACGTCTTCAGTTTTTCTACGAACTTGATCACAATGGTTTGACAACCATCTTTGTGTTGGTGTGGTACTGACAAATTACTGCTATACAAAAAGTGGAGAAGAGGAGCCTCCCGAAATTGGGGAATGCTGAGCCCTGGTTAAAGCACTGATCTGATACTCAGTAGCTCAGTTCCTTGTTCTGCCAAAGACTTGCAAAGTGGCCTTGGCTCAGTTTGGATGTATTGGATATGTATGGATATATTCAGACTATCTGTTTTAGCACCAAAGTTAGGTATAGATGCTTTCTAATCCAAGTTCGGAAGAGACCTGGGGGCCATATTCAGGCTGCCTTTTATACATGCTTGTATTGCTATCATTGCTACTTACTGGCTGGTCTAACAGTGGCCTGAATAGCTCTCTAGTGAGCACCGACGTTACTGTCAAAGTCCATGTGCCATGCAAGGTGGTCTGAATATAGCCCTTTATCTCTTTGTCTCAGCTCCCTCATCTATCATACAGGGGCAGTAACACACCTCAGCAAGGCTACGGAGATGTTCAGATGCCAGCGAAGAGGACAACATGGCTACTTTTATAGGCAAAGATGTACTATGCTGAAACAGCATAAGGGAACCTGGTTTTAGAGGAGTTTGCCATCTGCAAGAGCTCATTCTAGATAGAATATCTAAGAGTTAAAAGAGGGATGTAGAAGTTAGCAAGAGTGCACCTTGGCATCTGTAGCAGCAATTTTACATTGACTGTGCTGTATTCCAGCTTAGCTATTTCCAGATGGCACTGTATTTTACAATTTCCGGTTGCAGTTGACTGCTATCATACATATATATAGTACAACAAAGATGTACACAAGGGTGAATTATTGCCTGTTCTTTGTTGTACACTCTTTCCCAAATATCTGGGGCTTTATTTATGTGGCATTTAGTCTTCCTCAGAAGAGTATCTTTGCCTGGAAAAACAATATATGCAGCAGCTACAAAAGATAAGGAGAAAGAGAACAGTATGGCTAATAATGAGAACACCAACAGCAAAAATGTACAGGGTTTTGTCACAGTAATCCTGAGGCTGGTGGAAAGGTGGGATGAAATTTGGCAGGTACACAGAAAAAACCCAGTAGTTCCCAAGAATGAACCAGAGAAAGAGGAAAAGGCTGAGGGTTAGATGGATGTAGTACTTGTGAGCATTCTGCCTCCAGGGATATTCATCGTCGTCATCATCATCAATCACAACAGACTTGGAAAGCAGCTGCCTCATCCTGGTTGAGTCGTACAGCAGGAGAGTCACCTGGAGGCATTGGGGGAGAAAAGGGAGTAAGTAAATTGGCTGCGGAAAGTCTGAACACCTCCTGGCCACTGCCTGCCTTTGGGCCAAATTAAAATTGGGTGTGGGAAAATCATGTAAGAGAAAGCTGAGGAGCCACAAATGAGGCAGATCCTGCTGGAAAATAATGCATTTTTTCCCTACAGCTTATTCACCAGTGAGATTTAGGCCAGACATTGGAAAAAACTTGCCAATGGTAAGGATGGAAAGACGTGAGAACAGATTGTGTAGGGAGATGGCAGCAGCTCCCACGCTGGAGACTTTTACGAACAGATTAGAGTAACTGCTAAATTACTTAAGTAGAGTAGTTCTTGCCTTGTAGCGGGTGGATTTGTCTCTCCTAACTCTATTTTCCATGGCTGTATAGGTGAATCAGCTTAAATAAAATTATGAAGGATCTAGACTTCGACCTAAACACCAAATAAATTGCTTCAGATACTTGGAATTATCCTGTCAAGTTTTCTTCAATTAAGTGTCATTTTCTCAGATTGCTCCATTCCTGCCTTTAGTCAGAACCAGCAGAGAAATAGGTGGAATACCATGATACCATGAGGTTTGGAAGGTCTGGTCTACAGGGAAATGCAATAGGACTCATCAACAATGATTAGAAGATTTCTAGTTTAGTCTTGGCAATACGAAGTATGTAGGTAGGTTGACTGCAGTGTAGAGAAGCTTTCAAATTTCTGTCCGCTGAATGACTTTCTTAATTTTGATAGATTTATAGGAGAGGTATATACAGGGCCCAACAATGATTTGGGCCAAACATTGTGAAACCTGTGTTATCTTGCTACACCTGAAACTCTTGGCCCAATCCTCAAGGCACTAGCTGTTGTAATCACAACTCCCCTTTTTAGGTAGTCAAGTTCCTGTGCAAGCCTCCCTGCAGCGAGCTGTGTCTTTGGGAAAGGCACTCTAAGAAAGCAACTGAGCAGGAAGCTGTCTCGGCCAACCAGGAATGAAATTCAGAGGGAAAGGTAAAAAATGTGGATTTATAAGTGGCTATGGGGAGGGATGTACTGTCCAAGCAGGGATTCTCAGCCATGTTCTCTTTCCCAGAGTTATATTCTATGCTTATTTTTCTGCTTGAAATGAGAGAGAAGAGCACCCCTTGTTTTACACTCTTCCTCCTCCATTAGTCAGCAATTAATGGTGAGAACACTGGCTAAGGAAAACCCATTTGGGCATGTGTTCTGCCTGGTTCAGATTTTAGGCCATGTGCCCCATTTTCTAGAGGCAAGGCTTAGCAAGAGGATCCAGGACATCCTGGGAAGAGGATTCTCTTGCTCTTCCCTGTAAAACTGTTCCATTATGTATAAATGATTAAATATTTGTTCACAAAACCAGCTGTTTTTCTAGCCCGGATGTTGGTACCAGTTTGTGAGAAACAGAGATTAAAGTCCCAACATAGGCAAAAAAATGGTGTTTCCACTGGATGTCTCACATCCAGCTGAGCACTCAAACTGGTAGGCTTGTTCAGACCACCAGAGCATCTTCTTCTCGAGTGAACATTTATTTTAGGCAGGCTCATGACACGCAGGAGGGATAAACCTACCTGGCCAGTGGGTCTGAGGTTTCTGCATGGGGACCTGTGGCTTGACCTGAAGCTCTGTGCAGCTCATTAGCTTTGAGGTGAGCTCAGCAGCTGCCTGTACTCAAGCTTCACCAAGCTCAGCAATGGGAATGGGGTTAAATGGCAGATGAGCATTACTTTTGAGGAAGTCAGCGAAACCTCCCAGGTGGATTTATGGATCTCAGCTGCATCTAACCAGTTCATGGAAAGTGCATTTAATTCTTATGGATATTGCCTTGCCAAGCTGTGATTGAAGCAAATTCTGGCAGTTGCTTACATTGTTAATAACTGCTGAATATACATTTATGGAGCAGCATGACATTAATTCAGCAGGCCTCTCCGGATGCTGTAGAATGGTTCAGTTGCCTTGGTGAACATCTGTAGGTTACCATTGCCTTTTAAAAGACTGGAGGTGGTAAAGAAACAGATGAGGAGCCTACAGATCTGTAGGGATCCGGGCCAGAATGACTTGTCATTAAATGATGTCCATCACAGAACAGCATTCATTCAGACTTCATCCTATACCCGTTCTCTGACCTTTTAACTCTCAGAGGTCAAGCAAATGTACTGCTCAGTGAAGTCAGTGCAGTCTGATGAACATTACAGAGGGCAGAGTTGAGACAGGTGGAATTTGGCTACAGATCAAGCAGATGACACATGAGTTAGGCCAATCAAATTCTGACCAAATGTATTGCCAGACTGCAAAATAGGCAGTCCTGCTGTCAACTGAAGCCAAATTCAAGCCATTTGACATCAGTGGCAATATTAACTGACCCACTTGCCATCTTATTTAGGGTGAGAAAACTGACTTTAAGTCTGAAATGGCTAAGAAACAGTCAACATTTTTGATGAAGGCTTCAATTCATTAGCGTGAAAATTTCCTTTCAATTCTGCTCTAATCTTTTCTAAACTATTATTAAATGAACCTTTGAATATACAGGTAAGTCTGCTGGTGTGATCAAATGACTAAGCATTTGCCAGTAGAACTCATAGCATAGCAAATTCCTTATAACAAGATTAAGCACTTTCTTTTTTTCTTCATTTACTTATTTACTGACCAAAAGTCCTCGGGGGATGATTCATATCCCAGTGATGTACTGCAGTTTGGTTACTGCTGTCAAAGAGTGCAGGGGATGCAGAGACCTGCAGAGGAATATTCTTTCCCCCTTCTTTCAATCCTGGCAAAGAAAAGGGGCTACGATATTATCAAAGGGGATCGTAGCTAGCTCCTGTCTGCAGCGTCGGCTGGCTGCAATATGCAATGCTGTCAAGTCGGAGACTAGCAGGTTCCCTTTCAAGGGACAGGCTGCCTGCACTGAAGCATTAGGCCACAGCCCATCGGGTCTACCCCATCTGCTCTGCCGGTGCCGGGCCCCTGGGAAGGTAGGCTGGGTGCCAGGTTGCTGCTGCCCCCGTTAGCTATGCTTGACAGCCAATGCTACCAGTACAGGCGTTCCCTCCAGGAGCAGCACTTGCTGTTCTTAGCCCTTCATGCCCCAGCAGTGCGGTTCCAAAGCTTTTCCTTCAGCTCTACCCCTTTTCCTTCCTTTGGCAGGAACATCATGGGGACAGCAAAAAACAGTTTTGCTTAATCCTGCTGAGAAGCCTTAAAGTAGCTCTGCAGTCTGTTGTGACAAGCCTCTTCATGCCCTCTATCAGCCAGTTTAGGGTGATCCTTTACCCTAGAGTCAACACAGAGTTATAGCTTTACAGTGACCAGGGTGTAACACGGATATGGGGGTGTCTCTACTTGTCAAGCAGCCAGGCTCTGGCTCAGCAAAGATGCAAGTGAGCACAGTCCACTAGGAGACAGGTAGCTGTGGTTAGAAAATGCTGTGCCTAGATTAATAAGCCCTGCTGTGAGGCAAGGATATATGTACTCTGGAAGGAAGCCATGCTGCTGCATAGTCATTGCTTCTGGCCAGGTCAGAGTGGGAGTAAATTGAACTTGTGAAGGACTATGTACAAATACCTGTAGTTTTATAGTATTCCCAAAGCTAGGAGAGTAACTTCACTTTCTGTTCAGCCTGTGTGTCTGAAAATGAAGGAGAAAGGTCTGGCAGGCTTGGAGGACTGCTTGTGGAAATAGGACCCCATTTATCACAGGCAACCATGTTATGTAGTCATCTCCCTCAGTAGGGGTGGTAGCACAGATGCTGTGATGTAGGAGAAAGTCACACCACCATGTGTGGGACAATGCTGAATACTGAACTCATTAGCGTCTCACTTGACTGATGGGTGCTTTAGGTGCTGGAACAAGCACAATTCCATCCAGATAGCTCTCTTCAGTACTGCATGCACATAGCTGTCTGGAGCCATCATTACTAGCAAGTCAAAGTCTAGTCACACAAAATATTTTTCACACATAGAAGGCACATTACCTTTAAGCTGCCAATCACACCACCCACCAACAGATATAATGGAATTAGTGGCTGAACTGGGCAATCTTCCAAAAACTTCATTCCTGAACAGCAAAAATTAATAATGTTTGTTATCTCAAGTGATCAAATAGTGCAACGAGCTGTACAGTGAAAACTAAAGATGCTGTAAGTGAAATGTAGTGCTTAGACCCAAGACTTGTATCCAGCGTCTATTGAAATGGGGGCAAATTAAAGGGGGTTTGCATCTCCCACTACAGGAGTGAGGGCCATGAACAAGCAAAAGGCAGGAGAAGGAAGAGAGAGAGCAAAGGTAACAACAGCATTACTGTTGTTCTGGCATCACTGATCTGAGCCACGTACACAGGTCATTAGCTTCAGCCACTGCATCTTTGTTAAATGAACGATTGACTGAGCTGGACAGGAAATTTTCATCAGCAGCACAAAATTCAATGCAAATCCAAACCATTTGTGAAAAGAAGGAATTCTGATAAGCTTCTCTCAGGCCTTTCCTGCTCATTGGCACCTGTGTGTGGCATGTTCCCGAGTCAGATGCCTCAAAGCTTGGGAGCCAGAGCCCGTGGGAGCGCCTGGAACCTTTTTAGCTTTTTAGCAGGCAACTGACAGGGAACCACAGAAGCTCAAGTTTCCAGGCTGTTTGGGTTGCTGGAGGCTAAAAGCATTGGTTGTTATGGAGCCGGGGAACCAGCAACCCTCAAATCTACTGCTAGAAAGAGAAAGCTTGGGTAAGTTTTAGGGAAGGGAGTGTATGGCAGTATAAGGATGTTGCTGGCAGTAGACACTGAAGCTTGTGATACAGGTCTGTGGCAGTGAGACTCATCTGTCCAAATATAGATGTCTGCAATGCAGGCATCCATATCTGAACTAGTTTCCTAGACTCTCTTTATAGTCAATAGGGAGAAACAGACACTTGTAAAATTCAATTCATCTCATCCTAAGATAGGCATTTAAAATAGGTCAGAAGAGTTGGGCCCTTGAAAGTGCCTCTTTCTCTCCATGGCTATATGAGGAATCTAGACAGCCAGCTGTAGATATCTAAAGTTAGCTGAGACGAATCCCCTACCCACATCTCCTACCCAGTGGCATCTTTAGTCAATTTTAAACTGTTCATTACACTATAATTTTATTGTTATTGATCCCATGTTTCAGGGCTTCTGCTGATCAGTTGCAGAGGCCACAAAGGATTTTCTGTTTTCTTCTTGGTGTATAAGCCATTTTCAAGGAGAAATTTTGACTTTTCTCTGAACAATTGAGGTTATGTAGATGCAGGATGCTGAAAGCAATGTGCTGGTCTTAGTGCTAAACATCTCTCAGGTGGAACATCTTGCCTCCATGTTCAGAACTACACTGAACAGGGGGCTTGGGATCAGGAAAGAAGTACCAGTGGGGTGTTTTTGCCTTCTTCTGTAGCTGTAATCCTCTTCAGCTTGTCAATTTGCCGACCAAATTCACTGCTATTGCTGGTCCTGAATATTGCTCATGTCCAGAATCGCTCCTGCGCTCCTTGCATAGCGTAATACAGGTGTTCTGGATTGTGGTTGCTTGCTATAGATCTTATGTTGGTCATAGGATGCTGCGCAGTGTTTTGTAATCTCCTGTGTGTAAGGGCTATGGAGTCCAGTGGACTCTTCCACACTAAGTATTTATTACCAGCCTTCTTGTCATTGAAAAGGGCTGAACATAGATGAATTTGGACTCTCTCCCTTTTTGTCCCCTATTGCAAGGCTGTAATTTTTTGTCCATTTTGCCACTATGTAACACTGAGACCTGCTCAGACTCCCAACTTTACAGGGGTGGGCAGCAGGGAAATCAACACGAATTATATCATTTTCAGAAAGCAGCTTCCAGGGTTTCCAGAATCCTTGGCCTTGTAATAGCCTGCCACAAAAGCAGCTGGCCAGGGATCTGAGGGAATATATTTCAGTTTAGGAACCTAGGCAATTGCTATTTCCAGTGTGTTACTGAGATTTTGATTTGAGGCCAAAAAAAAAAAGATCAAGAAAACATGCCAATTTTTTTTCATGGAGCTATGATTCTGTTTCCCTGACAAATCTATTATGGAGTCCTTTCATATATGTGACATGACAGCAGTCAGTCTTGGGAAGGATTTGAATGACAGGCAGTGGTACTCTGTAGTTTTGGGGAGGATATTCCGGGGAAATATGGCAGCAATAGAGGGGGTGAAACAGGGTAATACAGTGGTAACTTAAAAAATACAGCACTGTGGATGAATAGGAAATATGGACCTACTGTTGACAGGTGGGCATTGACACTTCTTACAGTGAAATCTAGGCACACACATCATGTGCCAATCAATTCACACATAGCACATGCCTGATTTATTTGGGAACACCAAAACTAGTAGAACAGCATCAGTGCTAGCACTTCTTTCCCCTGAGCACCAGCCATGTTCTCCTTTGACTGTTAATGGTGGGATATATGGACCATGAGAGATCAAAACTCTGCTTCTAGTGCGATGCTTCCTGCAAGCCAGAGCAATCTCTGGTTCAGAGTGAAGAGAAGTTGAACCTGACCATGACACAGACCAGCGTGTGAGTCCAAATGAATAAACCAGCAACCTTTGCAAGATCAGATACAACAAGAATGTCCAACAGCTTGCACGGTGTCCAAAGGAGAAAAAGAGATGGGAGGCTTGAGGAAGCAGAGGTACTTGCTTATTTTACCTCTCGGCTACCACAGAACAACACTGCACTTGGATCCAGGCAAGTGGAAAGAGCACTCATGAGCGATCAAGATATGAGCAATGCCTGCTTCTCTAAGGACACTGGTTTGGGCAGTGTTGCGGGATGGCCCACAGTAGGTCACTACTAACAGGCTGTCCCTGTGACTCACAATTATCCATGAGATGAGGGGTCAGGATGAATGAAAGCTAACGCAGTGGTGGCCTCATGTTAGCTGCTTTGCTTTTCTCAGGCAGCTGAGTGGCTGAAGTGCATCCCATAGTAAAGGAGGGCTGCTGTATAGCAAGGCTAATCTGATGTCTGGTGCCCGCTCCCCACCTTCTCTTCTAGGAGACAGAGGACACAACGTGCCAAACCATTTTCTAGTTGCTCCTAGTGGATGAATGCAGCTGCCATCACTTAGCGCAGACCTCAGTCGGGCCCTGGACTGTGAGCTTTACAGTAGGATCTAGGTGCTGCAGAGGATTTATCTCAAAGTAATTGCTTCTGGGCACCTTTTTATCAGAAAGCATATCAGAGGAAACTCACAGAAACAGTGAGTGGCTGAAGGACTGAAATGCAAGGAAAGATTATGTTAACAACATTAAAGAACAAGACTGGCTCCCACATAAAGGTACAGAGTATGAGAATAGGCTTCAGACAACTTATTGGGAGCACTTGAGAGTTGAGGAATGATTTGGTGTAGATGGGAGTATGAGTAGTACTGGATTAAATTTGAACAGGGGAAAATTTAGACTGCCTATTGAGAAAACGATGTCATCAGCTTTCAAATGTGATTTAGCTATCCCTGGGGAACACTGTGTATAAAGGTAGTCTGGACAACATATAAGAATATGTTATTGGGAGCAATCCTTCAATGTCCCGGAAACTAAAAAAAATTCTCAAAAAAAGTGTATGAGGCCCTTTCATGCTCTTTTTATTTTTGGAGTGTTTAGTGAAAAAAAATATAATCGCTACCAGTAAAAGTTAGAAAGCTGCTAAACAATCTGTCACAAGTCTGGAGCTTGGAAAATTTGCTGAGTCCTTTTCATGTATCTTGACTTACACTGTGATTGACAGTACTACCAAATTTTAAAAGTGCATAATGTTAGTGTGTAATTATTACCGGGGCTACCAGTTATTAATCTCTGAGTTTTAACAAGTATTATTATAATTTATTTGCTAACATTTGAAAATATCTCACAGTTCTCCTCTGCGGAAAGCAAGAGCCAAAATGACTGGAGGTTAGTTATTCTCCAAGATCATGGTAACAAAATGTTATCAGAAAATCAGAGGCTTTTGCTTGGATAATAAATATCTGCATTTTCCTTGACATTTTATTTTCCTAAAAATGCCTTTGCAGATATGTAGCTGCAGGAAACCAATATCCTCTGACAACACTGTATTATAGTGACATTATCTCTTAATTTCAATAAATTGTGAAAAAAAAGGGCTCTATATCTGATGGAGGATATACCCAGAGCTCCAGGCTAATATCTTACCGTACACTTTCCACTTCTCACTGATCTTAAAGATATTATGAAATATTCCTAGGAAATGATATTTATAAGTGGTCAGATTCCAGCCCTGGATTCATTTCCAGAAGGCTCGCTGTTGATATGCATGCAAGCTGTACCACACTTTGTATTATACCTTCCCACCCCTATTCCACAGCTCAGGCGTATTCAGCCTGGGGAAAAGCTAAAGCTAAAATCCTCTTATGGGATAAATAGCAATTTTAAGTCATGGATAAGCATAAGAGCCTAAGTATTGAGATGTAACAGTTCAGTCCATCTCCCTACTTCCTAATTGCTCCTTAATCCCTCATTAGAACTCCCTAATTCCTAATTAGGATGCCCTAATCAGAATCCTACCACAGTCATCACTGGTACTCGGAAGGCCCCAGATAAAGGAAGCAGCACCAACCTTTAGCTAAACAAGGGTTTTGTGGGTTTGGCCAACTACAGACGCCAACAGGCTAGGTGCCCTGACTCCCTTAAAAGTTATCTCATCTTAATGCAGACACCTAAAAGAGGGCATGGGACTTCCACTGTCAGAAACGTCCATTTCTCTTAACTGGCTCCCAGGGCAATACATGGCACTTAGTTTGGTTGCAGATGCATACAGTCCAAATGTAGGTGGGATGCATCTTGCCCATAGCATCTGCATATGGAGTTCATTTGCACCATCGTTCAGGAATAATGAGGCAGAAGGTGAACAACTTCTCAAGGACACCCATCTGGAATGATTATAAGGGCTCTTGAGGACAAGACTTAAAATTCAAAGTGATCTAAATACACTGGAAAAAGGCATTCAAAATCTACGAGATGACAGCCGATAAAGCTGAACACTACGTATAGGAGAGAAAACTTCAATGTAAATGAAAAATGAGAAATATCTGGGGAGAAGCACTGCCAAAAACCATCTGGGCTTACAATGCACCATAAACTAGATTGGAGCCAATGAGTTGGTGCACAGAGAGCATCTTTCATTCTGAGGTGTGTTTACAGGAATCCTGCATGTTAAACAGAGGAGCTAATTATTCTGCACTGCTCATTCCTCAGGTCTCAGCTGGAGTCCTGTGTTTCACCTTTCTTTTTTTTTTTTTGAGGGGAAAAAAAATAGTTACATTGGCCAGAGGCCAAAGGAGGGAGGCAAAAATGAAAAAAAAAAAAAGCTACAGAAACAGTGACCTGTGAGGTCAGGTTGAAAGAAGGAGGTTTTTGAGATCTCTGGAAAAAAAGAAGATGGAGTAGGGTTGTAATAGCAGCCTTCAAACAGTTCAAAGGTTCTCTTGAGTAGGATGGTGACCAATCTATCTTTGTGACCATGGTGTGTAGGACAGGCTGTAATCTGTTTAATTTGCCACAGGGAAGATTTAGATTGGATACGGGGAAAAATATTTTGTCTGTGAGAGCAATAAAATGCTGAAATAAGCTCCTTGGGAAGCTGTGGAATTTCCTTGAGCAAGGGCAAGTCAGACATCTGTCAGGGATGCCATGAGCATGCGAGCCTGTCTGAAAGCGGAGGTGGGCTGGTGTCTCTACCGATGTTTCTCAAGTGGGGGTCACAACCCCTGTGGAGGATGTGAAAGGCCCAAAGGGAGCAATGAAGTGTTAGAAAGTGCTCATTTTTTTAAAACAAAAACCAATCTATATTAGCGGTAAGGAAAAGGTGATGCTTAAGAAAGAAAAGAAGAGCCTTATGCAGTTTAAAAATGTATAAAATTCTGCAGCTCAAAGGATTTTCCTTTCCTTTCTTACATAGTTGATCTTGAAATGCTACTTGCAAATCCAGCCTTTGGGGGGTTATACAAAGGCAGATCAGCCAAAAACCAGGTCTCGCTCTCAAAAAGGTGGAGAAATAGCAGTCTAGATGATCTCTTCTTCCCTTCCAGCCCTATGCTTCTAAGATTTTTTTCAGTGCAGTTAATACAGAGGGATCCTGATTAATGAAATCATCTCATGTGTCGGATTCTGAGCTTCCTCCCACAGACAGAGCCAAAACACCCACAGCCCTTTGCCAAGTGCTGGTAGCCTTAGCAGCAATTGAGCTGAAGTAAATACACCAGTAAAAAAGTGAGTTAAAATTGGTCTGAGGCTCAGAATATGCCAGCAGCTTCATGGTAAAAAGAAATAATGGGAAGTGCACCCAAAATAAGCAATGCGCAACCAGAAAATTCAGAGTTATGGTTAAATTTAAAGAAACCCTAACTATGTGAGGTATGAAAATGTATCAGTAAGGACTCCTGCCCTGTATTGAGGTGAGACACACTGGAGGGGTATTTAAGACAAATAGGGTCAGAATTCAAGCACTGCTTCCTCCCCACCGTGCAGCGTGGGCTGGCATTCTGTCTGAAGCTAAAATACCAACACACAGGTTTAACAGTTGGAAACTTTAAGGTTTCCAACTCCTTTCTCCCATAAGATGCGTTAACTTGCCACATAGTGCCAGGAAGTTCGTATTTTTAAATTGCTTTGATAGCCAGCTTACCTGTAAAAGTCATGGACAGTGGTAAGGCAAGGAAAGCAAGGAGCCCAAATATAAAGCATGCTGTGAATGAGAAAAGAAAGACAGTGTTATTGGGGCTGGTTGAAGTTTAGAGACCTGCAGTTCCATCCAATGCTTTACAGATGCTCTTTATCCATAAAGTTGTGTAGCAAGAAATGCAGTGCACTCGATGGGGTGGGAATACCGTGTTTGTTGTGCAGCATAGGAGGTGATGAGACCAGTGAGTGGTTTACCACTCTCCCACAGCTCAAGCTTTCATTTTTTAACTCATACATTGTTAGTCCTTGTATCAGTAGTAAAGCAATGAGAGACAACTGCTTTTGTTGCTACTACTTGTAGCTGTCTTATTGCAAGGGCAAGGACTCAGCCACTGCTGCCATAGCCAGCATCAGCTTCAGAAGGCACTGCCACTGCGCAGTAACAAGTAACTTTGCATCAGCTAATCCATGGCAACTGATGAGCCGTATCTGTTTGCTAAGCAAATAGCAGCTTTAATGCCATTCCACTCAGTTTTCACTGAAAGCTAAATAAACTGTCTTTATTGCAGATGTGAATAGTTTCTGGCTGGTCTAACTCCCTGACCCAGCTCAGCTCATGAACGCAAAGGCAGCAGCCCTGCTGCAACGAGTGGGACTAGATCAGCTTAAACTGATCCTAAGCATTGGGATAGATCAGCTTAAGCTGCATGAAAGGATGCTCTTAGGTGTGCACGTAGACTGTTCCTGCAGATGAGTGGATCTGAGGTGCTTAGTTACTCCCCAGAGAGCTGCTGGTGTGTCTGAGCCCTGGTATTTTCCCAGTACAACCTGATACTGCAGAGGATGAATGCTTACCTTTGCAGAAAGTGAGAAGCAATAGCATCAAGAGCAGTGTGAGCAGCCTGTCTTACAAGAGGTGTCACCTCTGTGCCTAATCATGAACACTTGGCAATATTAAAGTGAAACACTGCCCTGCAAAATGAGAGTAAAACATAATGAGGACATTCTGTGGCGAGCATCCCTGCAGAGCGCTTCTGCAAATGGCTCAATCTACAAGTAGATGCCTAAGAAGGCAAAAGGGCAGTAAGTGGAGGTGGGCATAGATTGCAGAGGGGCTGAGAAGGGCATGGATAAGAAAAGGAGTAGGATGTCTCCTTGGAGGCTTATGAAAAAAATCTTGAAGCAAGCATTCGGGATTGGTTTGGGACCAGCTCTTCCCCAAGCAAACCATGTCACGCGGTTCCCCGTGCCAGAAAACTGCAGCCTCTGCAAGGCGAATCGTGTCTTCCTCGCCGCGCAGGAGCGGGGACACTGCCAGCACCTTGTGTACAGTGCCACTCTAGGAAACTCTGCAGCACTGCCAAAACATCACCCTTAGGGTGCCTTAGAGAAAAAGGGAAACATCATTGCCTCCATTTTACAGAAGGAGAAACTGAGACAGAGGACATAAGAGCAGCATCAAAATTCAGGGCAGATCCACCAGGCTTTATGACTCGCAGACACTTTTCATGGGAACCCACCATCCCCCACACGCTGCTTGGGTTTTCTCAGCAGAGAACGAGGATCTTACACTTCAGCGCTTGAGAGACATCTTTCTTTCTCAGAAGTAGCATGTTTATTATCTCTATGAAGTGGTAGAGACTGAAGATATTTTGAGCTGAAGCAAGCACTTCTGTTCCTTTGTGCCACCCCCTCCTCCTCTCCCCATCGGCCGGTCTCTCTCTCACACACATTTTTGCTCAGGCTCTCCTATCTCTTGAACACTGCACAGTACAGAAATTCTTCCTCTGCTTGAATAGTGTCCCACACTTGACTAAGCTCTTGCAAACGCTGACAGCCTCTCATTAGAACAACTCAGACTAGAGCCTCCCTTTTCACCACATGTCACATTTCATGCTAGGTCCTCTCGCTGTTACATTATCTAGACTATTATTTTCATATTAGGAATAGATGTTATTGTAGCTGAGTTGGGCTTCCAACACACCCATGAACGTCACCTGCAAATAGTGCCCACAGCCTGGGCAACTCATTTATCCGGTGTCCAAATGAACGTAGTTCAGGTGCGCAGGAGTTGCATCGACTGCCTGGTGTTGCCAGAAGTCCTTGTCATCACGGCACAGCTCTCGGAGCGGCATCATCCCTCTGCCTGCAGTTTCATAGCCACCTCCTGCTTCTGCCCTTGCTGCACGGGCAAGTACTCAGGAGCCTGATAAGAGGAGGCATCATGCCATTTCTTAATCCTGCAGCGCATGGTCTGTCTGACACCCGGGGATGGACGCTGCAGTAATGTCGTAAAAGGCTTGGGGAGGCCGTGTATATGTGGGTCTGTGCATCTGGCACACAGGTGCCCGTGTTTGCTTGTTTCTAGCATCTACCCGATAGCTTGATTTTGGAGGAGAGAAATGGGAGGTAGGGACCACTCACAGCTCAAGAGAAAAAGATAATGGTTCATTAATTCCCCTCCCAAAGCAGTCGCTGGGAATGTATTTACTCATTATCTCCCCATTCAGCTACAGCCTCTTAGGTCTAGAATTGGAGGGGCAGATGCATAGTCTGGGAAGGCTTCCAGATCTGTGTTTAACAAAGTGAGACTCTCAACAATTGACTACACAACTGGTAGGGCTCTGCGGCCGCTCTCAATGCCGCTAGCAGCACTAAAGACTGTTTTTCCCGAAACGTGTGGGGTTTTCACAGAAATGCTGCTCAGTCAGGACACACGCACACTCTGCCTGGATTTGTCTGGGTTGTGCTGCCCCGTTCTGGTCCGAAGACAAATTGCTCAAGAAAATGGTATTTGCCGCATGGTAGCACTGCTCTGCAGAGAGGACACTGCTATCTGTGCCGTTTCACATGTGGGGCTTGTGATATTTTTAAGAAGTCAGCGATATCGCATCACAGGCTGATCAGAGAAGCCCCTGGACCCATTCCTAGAAAAAGTAGCAGAAAAAGGGGTGCTAGTCTCTGAAAACACAGCAGGGGGAGGGAAGTGTTTCCAGGCTCAGAAGGACATCTGCTCCACGAAGCTGGCGTCAGGGCACCAGGCAGGAGAGCCCCTGCTCTGTACTGCCGGGGCAGCGCGTGGTGGGGCACTGGTGAGGTCCTGCTTTGGGAGGCATTGGCGAGCAAATCCTAACGTGATGGGAATGGGTGAAGGGAAGAGCTCGTGTCTGGGATCACAACAGAGGAAGAGGAGAGCAAGTGGCCCTATGTCTTGCACATTCCTTGAAATCTGTGGGCACAAAAATTAGATCGGTGGGTGCAGATTTTGTGTCTCCTGCCCAGCAGGACAGTTGGCTGATATAAATCTGCCATTTAGCTGAGTTACTTCTGCCAGGGTCTCCCCACAGTCTTCCACAGCACAGAAGTAAACAAACTTGAAATCACCATTAGCATTATGGCTGTATATCATGGTTTCTCTTTCTTTCTATCTGACACCTGAGCTGCTAGATCTTCCGTAGCAATGCCCCTGCACTGCAGCTCTCCTGCCCTCCCTCTCTATCCCCTTGTTCTCCATCGCCAGTTATGTGTCTGGCCTCAGGGCGTGCAGCAGATGAGTTGTCATCTGGCAACTGGTTCTCTGGGACAGATCTGGAGGCAGTATTGGACATGACACCAATTCACCTGTGGGCTCCCAGACTTTATTTTGCTGCCATGATTTTTCCAAGTACTTGGAAGGTTCAAATCAGCTCAGGCTGATTTACTTTGAAGACAGAGAAAAGTTTCTTTCTTTTCAGGTAAGAAGAGTCCTCATGGGATTTTCAGAAGTGATTTATGAGTATAAATCTCAACCTACCCACTCTTCTTAGGTAGTATGCTAATACGGCTGTAGTGCAACCTACTCAGTAGAGTGTGTGACAAGCTCTGATAATAAATACAGTAATAAATGAAGTGTTGTGTACATTAGCCATCACTCCCAAATGCTGTTTGTTCTATATCCTGTCAGGTTTTTGCCATGAGTCTATGTCCCGATAAAAAAAGGAAAATTTTATTTTTTTTTAATGAGGTGCTACGAGCTTCCAAACAAATTCTGCAGCTACCCCTGGATTTATCTGCACAGACACGTCGAGGAGCAAAAGTCTGGGTGTAAACTCACAGTACTCCCTTCAGACGCCCCATGGGAGCACTGCTCTGAAGGGGGCTGACTCGCAGCAGTCTGGATGTGAGCAAATTCGGGTCAATTGGCCCGGCCCCGGGACTGATCATGGCCTGAGGCAGATGCAGATGGCAATGCACTAGCTTAGCAAGCTCTGTCACCGTGTGCTGTACGGCAGCATGGACACTGGCGGTGCAACAGGCTGGGGTGCAGATGGGTAGCAGGTATTTTCATCCATGTTTTATTCCTTCACAGTACCTGCAAGCATCCATATTGATAGAGACTTGGAGAAAAGGAAGGATGCAGCGCGTGGGGGTGCTGCGGTGGTACAGCAAGTCTCAATGGATCTCTCCAGGGAACCAGCCCCAGAAAGGCCATACGTTTTACAGACCGGGGATGAGTCTGCCCATGGCTTTGGTAGCTGTGGATACTGTGTGTCTTTCTGGGCTTTTGAGTGACAGGAAAACGTCACCACATCAGATGGGATGTGCAGAAAAGACTTGAATGAACTAACTTTGAAGGAAAATAATTAAATCTGTTCAGCTTGGCTAGCCAACAGCCAAATGAGAGAAAATAACAACAAGGTTTGAGCACTCAAAAAAGGACCTGTGAGTGATCCGAAGAGCTATGAAGGTAGAGACATGAGGTGAACTTGAGCAGAAATAAAGATTGCTCTGTCCATGAGGCTAAGTGCCATAGCAAGGAGATAGATATACTGATGGAATAGTCACTTGGGACGAATGGCAGGAATCCCACCTGATTTAATCCCTTGATCAAACTAGATACTCAACAGCTGTAAGGAACAGCCATTCCCATGGGGGTTGCCAGTCCCAGCGCAAAGCCACCACAGGAGGCAGGGAAAGTATGATAAAACTGACTCGCAGACCAAATCCAAGCTCAGGGCCACCAGCTGTTTGCTGCATGCCATCACTGTTTGCTTAGACAAGGTTGTGTTACTGTGAAATAGCACTTTGGTATCCAGATAAGCAATGCCAGCATCACACCAGCTAAAATTTAAGTTCCAGTTCCAGCACTGACACCAGCAATGCTGCTCTCATCAGAAATGGTGTAGAACAAGGAGGTGCCAGTAATCTGGGTACCTTCAAGATGGGGAAGATGTAGATGTAGATGTAGATGTAGGTTGGGGGTTAGGCAATATTGCAGAGTGGCTTGTCTGAATGTTATGCTATGTCTCTAGCTACTGAACTACAATTATGCCATGGTCTAGGTTCTGGCTTTGGCCCTTTGTGATTAATTTCCAGATGTACTTCTTAAACAAGATTTAGGCATTACATAAAGAGTCACCAGTTTGCTTTGCAATAGACCCAGGGTAGTGGATTAGCTTTCTTTTTTTTTTTTGGTCAGTGCGTTAAAGACTGCCCTAATGTTCTGAACTTAAATTACTGTAGCAAGAATGAAAAGAATTTAAATGATGCTGCATGGGTAGGTTGACTCTTTGGAGTCATTTAAGTATCAGGAGACCATAGGTACAAATGTGGGGCTGTGCTGAAACACTCTTTGAAAAATATACACAGGATGATGAGAAAAAGTGAAATTAAGTCACTGCACTTCAGGACGGTTTGCATTTTAATGAACAGAAAATCAATTTTGGATGCAGTAGCTGATCCATAGCTAAAGCTGAGCTGATTTTGAACTTAAATGTAATGAAAACCTAAAGAGAATGGGTTTCCTGGAACAGTATTTCTGAGTTGCCTTATTCATGGGTAACTGTGGGTACCTGAGAGGATGCTTCTGGTGTAAGAGAGTATAGATGAGATCAGAAGTAATCCCGATCTTTCAAAAAAATTTCAGAAAGACCATTTATTTTCTCTGTTGTCATTAAAGTCCCGGTGGAAATTTAATACCAACAGGGAACAGTGACATTTTGCTTGTAACTGGTAGGAACAAAAATCAGAGAAAGTCCTGCTTTTGTTTTTTTTATTGCGATATTCACCAACGGGCCCAGATCCCCCTTGCACATGCTTTCTGCAGGGTGTGAGGGAGCCCACGCCAGCCTGGTCCCGCTTCTGGGGACTTGTTGGGGGGTAACGAGAGCACCACATGCTCCATGCCCCTCGGTATTCATCGCTTCCCAGCCCTCCTTTCCCCTGGGGCAATGACGAGCATGAAAAAGCGGGCCAGAAAATGTTTTCTCCATCCCTGCTTGTGCCAGGTTCCTGTGGGTGTGGGCACTTTCAACCCAGGCCAGCGCTGTCTGTCCCCATGGCTTGGTTGTGTCCGAAGGGTTATAAGGCAGCAAGGAGTTAAGGGGCTTAATCATTAATAAAAGTTAATTCTGAATTTTGAGAGCCTTTCAAGTGAAGCCAAAAGCACAAATATAAAAGACCCCAAGGTAACAGCCCTAGACTGGCAAATGCAGCAATTAGTGTGAGTGAAGTATCAATTATAGTGAGTGGTCAAGAGGTTTCCTTCTTCTCCTATTTGAGTGGCATTAGAAATTGCTACTGCCTAAAAGTGAAAGCAAAAGGCACTCGCAACTCGGAGTAAAAAGGAGATGCACTCAGCAGGAGTAAGCTGCTTTAAAATCCTTGGATTTTAACCTCCTGCCAATGACACTGCTTCCCTGGTCTCACACAAACCCTCCCCTGGAGCGTATTTCTCCTGTGCCTCTCCGCGCAGCTTGCATGGCCCCCAGCCCAGATCAGCCTTCTGCTGCGTTGCTCCTGGGAGAGCAGGAACCAGCCTGTTCACCCTGCTGGGGAGCTGTCGGCTCGTTACACCCCTCTGCGTCCTCCACCCTGGGTGGGACAAACCAGTTGCTTTAAAGCCTGAGTGAGCCCAGGCTGTCATGCAAAAGACCTCCGTTAAATAACTGATGCTTCCTACCCACAACACGTGGCTGCTTATGAGGGTCACGCCTGCGGTGACCATTGTGCCAGGGGCTGGGCAAGCAGAAGGAAGAAGACCCTGTTCCAAATGGCTCTGGGTGAAAGGAGGGCTATTCCTGACCATACTCTGTCCCCGATCTCATGTCCCCGTGTCAGCACACAGGCTGGCAGCAGTTTTGCTTTGCAGGAATTGCTCCTGGGGGAGCTGGTTCCCAGGCTGGCTGCGCTGCTCTTTACCAGGTGATTTTCCCTGCAGATATTTCTGCTGGACTACACGTAAGGTACCACTTGAAACAGGAGACAAACACGCTATATTGCTTAGGTTGTCTGCTGCAGCCCGTATTTAGGTACTTGGTGGTGTTTGTATTTGTTTCAAATTTTACATTGGTCTGCTATAATCCAAATACTGCGGCAGGCAGGTGCTATTGGGGTGCAGTTACTATTGTGTGCTCCATCAGTGCCCAAAATTGCCTAGGAAAAAATTCTTTGTATACCTGGCTTAGCTATGGGGCTATTTAAGTACAGAAGATGATTACTACCAGAACTGCCTTACCATTGCTGGCAATTTTAGATATGCACCGGTGGCAGGCTTTCTCCAGGCCGGCAGTCATTGTGAAGTGCCTTTTTAGGAGTCTGTAGGGATACAGAAATGAATACGGTTAGGAAAAGTGCCTTTAATTAACTAAATATCTTGGCTCAGAGTCACTCAGGCTTTCGCTACCCCCCAAAAAACCCAAAGCATCCACAAACGCAGACAGCAGCCATCAGAGTGTGGCGTACCCGGAGTCAGGTATGCCTTCCAGCAGCCTTGGGCTTGCCTGCTGGTGATGCTAAAGCTTCGGGGTCATGGGAAGGCTGAGGGAGAATTATTAATGCTGCCTCCATGAAAACTAGAAAAGGCTCTATCTTGATTTTGATTGAGGTTGGAGCAGGACAAAGTGTATTTAACTGTTACGAGAAAACCAGTGAAACTAGTAGGGTTCACTACACAAAACTCTGCAAAAATTATTTAGGGAGCAAAAGTGAATTAAGTAAAGAAAAGGGGAGGAGAGCGGATGAAAATAGTTTTAAGATTGAGGAGGATTCTGAAGAGGAATATAGAATAAAATCTGCAAACCACAGGGAGCCCAGAACGAGATGCCTTTGCTAAAAAAGTAGCTGGATTAGAAACTAGCTCTTTGTAAAGAAGAATTTTTATGAGGTGGGGTGAGGATGAGCAAGCAGCTAGGCATCCAAGGCCTGGGCGTCAGACAGCACCAGGCAGTTGAGAAGCATCCAGCGTCGATGGGAGCGTGTAAAGCTCACATACACACACGTGCACGCGCTCCAAGCCTCAGCCTCTGGCCAGGGTCACCACAGGTCTACCACCAAAACCAACTGTGTGATAGATGAAGGTGTGTGTGGAGGAGGCCGGGATGGGGAAAGCTGCATTTCTGCACATGCCTGAAATTAGCCTCTTTAAATTTCCTGATGATTAAAGAGCAATATTTTAAGCTTAGCCTCATTCTGTTCTAAGCTGACATGAAACCCACCTCAGTGGGATTTCTCATCATGAATGCAGATCCCAACCTGGCCCAGGCCTACAGGGACCACAGGGCCCCAGACACGTGTTGAAGATAAAAAGACAGACGTGTACCGCCCAGCCGATATGTGGCCATACCCCCCTCCATGGCATGTCCAAGCCCTACCAGACATGGCTTGAGCAGAGCTGGCTGTCCCCTGGGAGCCTGCTTTCTCCTGCAAGCCCAGAGACCCATGAGCTGCAGCAGCGCAGGACCCTCTGCTGCCGTGGGGAATGGGATGGGGTTTGCTCCTTGCGTGTTGGTGTTGCAGTTTCTGTTTCCCGGCAGTGACGGCAGTAATAGAGGCAGGTCTGGCGGTACCTGTTGGTGAGCGGCTGTTGTGGTTTAACCCGGCAGGCAGCTAAACACCACACAGCCGTTCGCTCAATCCCCCTCAGTGGGGTGGGGGAGAGAATTGGAAAAAAGAAGGTAAAACTCATGGGTTGAGATAAAGACAATTTAACAGGACAGAAAAGAAAGGGAAAATGATAATAATGATAAAAGAATATATAAAACAAGTGATGCACAATGCAATTGCTCACTACCTGTTGATCGATGCCCAGCCAGTTCCTGAGCAATGGACCCCCAGCCAGCTTTTCCCCTAGTTTATGTGCTGAGCATGACATCACATGGTGTGGGGTATCCCTTTGGTCAGCTGGGGTCAGCTGTCCCAGCCGTGTCCCCTCCCAGCTTCTTGTGCACCCCCAGCCTGCTCACTGGTGGGGTGGGGGGAGAGGCAGAAAAGGCCTTGGCTCTGTGTAAGCACTGCTCAGCAGTAACGAAAACATCCCGGTGTGATCAACATTATTCTCATCCTAAATCCAAAACACAGCACTATACCAGCTACTAGGAAGAAAATTAACTCTATCCCAGCCGAAACCAGGACAGCAGCCAAGCAAGTAGCAGGGACTGAGGCTTTCCTGGACATCCCACTGGGTCAGTAACCCGTGCTGAGACACCTGCCTGTAGCAGCCAGCCACCAATGTACATACCCAGGTGTGCATCGTCACATCAGGTGTCTCATGAATTTTAGCTCTCCTCCTCCAGTCCTCATCTTCTGTGGCATCAAATGATGCCACAAGCCTCATTTGATGGGTGTTACTGCTGTAATAAGCCTTGCAAACCCCAGTGGACATCTCCATCAATACTGAATGATGGACTGGAATGGAGATTACATATAAGTGCCTGACCTCTGGGGAGTGCATGCTCCTTGTCCCGGCCACCAAACGTTCTTCTGAAGAGCAAATACTGTGCCTTTGGGTTGCAACTATTGACAAATATTTTAAGGAAGAAAATGAGCACTGTTGCATGCTCAGGAAAAACAGGAAGGAGGAAGGGAAACTGGTAGTTTCAACAAGCAAATGACACATTCATTCTAAACTTTAAAACTTTTGGTGCAGATTTGTTCCTAGAAAGTGCACGAGGAGGCATTCATTTTAAGTATGCCATTGGCTGCTGACAAATATGTTCAAAATTATGCAGAGATCAGTAATATTAGTCTTTATATAAATGTTCATGACTAGAATTACTTTTATAGCAGTAATTCTTACAGAAACCATGTTAGCAAAACCAATGCCATATTAAAAATTGGTTGAATACCAAATTATCTTGAGCAGAATTGCGTGTGGCTGGGAATGCTGTATTGCCGTAAGCAGAGGGTAAAACATATGTTTTGTCTAAATTTACTGTTATTTTACAGTAAAGGAAAAAAGCGAAGACTAACTGAAGGAGGACTCAGTACCTGGGAGCATGTCACCATCTAGTGATGGAGCCCAGAAATGACTGTGAATCAGAGCTCTGTGCCTGCAGTTTTACCAGGTGAGATAAAGAAAGCAAATTCATGATGGCTGCACAGAAAACGTGTTCACGCAAGGACACAACACACATAACCACCAGGCGATGGTTTCAATCCGTCCTCAGAGGTTGGCTTTGACTCCTACAGGACTGACAAATCCCTCAGAGAAGTCGTTATGTTTGCTGGATAAACAGGTGTTGCCCCTTTCCCCCAGCCCTTCGGTGATTCTGCAGAAGCTGCTGTGGGTGTTAAAGGTGAATATTTTCCTGTGTGCCAATGCATGAGGGTGCTAAAGTGCAATTCAGCAGCCAGGCAGCTGGGAAACGGTTTCGCTCCCTAGCTGAAATGGGGGAACGATCGCTGAAATTTGCAGGAAACGGCAAGTGGTGCAGCATGAAGACTGGTGGCATGCAAAGGCAGGGTGGATGTCCTGCCGCACAGTGCCTGCTCCCGGTTTGCTGGTGAGTTGGGAAAGTCACATGCAAAACGGAAAACTCAGCCACAACTAGAAAAAAAGTTAAAGACCAAAGCCAGCTTCTGGACCTCTTCCCCTTCCCTGGGGTCATTTCCCCGAGGTGAAAGGATCTGCTTTTGTGTTCCCAAGAGCCAGCAAGGGGAAGATGAGTTTCTGAGCCCCTTGCAGGTGGCTGGGACTTCTCCACACAGCCATTTTTGGGGGTTACAGGTTGCAACCCAGCCATAGCAGAGCCACAGCATCCCTGTGCCTCCCCCACCCTGTCCAGCACTTCCCCATTCAGTGCCCTTTCTGCTGGTGCCGGTGGCCAGGTTTGCCCCAGGATGCTGGCTCTGCCCGCCTGGCGCTCACACTGTGTCCCACATTGCTGCCCTCAGTTCCTTGTCCCTGACAAGCACCGGTGACCAGCCTCTGTTGCACTGACCCTCCATCCCCGTCCCTTCGTTATTTCAGCCAGTTTTAGCTTTGAATTATTTTTCTGGTCATTATTCTCACCCTAAATGTTTAGCTTACATGGGTCAAAAGAAGAGAAACGCTGACTGACTGGTGCATCCCTGACCCCCACAGCAAAGCCTAAAGGCAGCTTCATGCTGGCCCCACCATAGGTCAGCCCAAACAAAAGCCACCTCCACGATTGTCCTACGGTGTTCAGTCATCTCAAACTGAGCTCTGCCCTCTCCCACTTCAGGTACCCCACGCTGCGCTAATGAACACAGCACACAGAGTCGCTGGGGCTTCTTAAGAACCTAGTTCCCACTCAACGAGGGGTCCTGCTGGGACACGTAGGTGCATGTGGGCCAGCAAGCCCCTCCAGAGCAAGGCCTCTAAAGACTGCTAGAGGGGATGGTTACTTTTTTTTTTTTTAAAATACTCAGAGCAAAGTTCTCTTCCAGAGCCAATTTCTTCCTGACAAACCACAAAGCCCCACGCTAGCTTTTATCCCGGCACATCATTTGCTTCCCAGAAACTGCCTCTTACCTGAGAGCGCTGTGGGTGCCAAATCCGTTCACTTGCACGTGGAAGACCGGACAGAGGAACTGCAAAATCCAGCCTTCAGTGAAAGCTGGCTGGGAGAGTCCTCTCCGGTGGGACCCCAGAGCTGCACTCGGCTCCCCGGGACCGTGCCCGCGGGCGGTGAGGTGCAGGGGGGGCTCAGTTGCTGTTATTTCTTCTGGCCGCCCACTCACACACCTCTCGGCAGCAGCACCGTGGGAGCTGTGGGATGCGGGAGCGCTTGCTGGCAGAGCCCATCCTCATTAGTTTCCCCACTCCCACGGTTGGCTGGAGCCACAGCCCACCCTGCGCTGTTTCAGGGTGTCAGCAGGGGGAAGCAAAGGACCCCACACATCTGTGACAGCACCGGAGGAAAAAAAAGACATTTCCCTCGCAAAGTCTTTTATTTTAGAAAAAAAAATTCATTTATTCAGAAATCAGTAGTGAATGGTAAGCACTTGGTTTGTTCTTTGTGCAATTTCCCCCCCCCTTCCTATCGATGCAGTTGATAGTGCTCTTTGCAAACTGCCACATATAACCTTAACCGTTGATGGACGTGTATTTCGAATCCTTTCGGAAAGGCCCCACAAAGCAAGAAAAGGTTACCTGCTGCATTAGTCACTGGCAGGCAGCTGACAAAGTGCCTGCTCCAGCTCAGGATGAACAATTCCGCCTTCAGTTGTCAGGTTTGCACAGTTCATCGCCAATATCATTCCCAGTGCTAAAGGTCTTGCATCAAAAAAAGGGTGTCCACGCCGGGGTCAGCCAAGGGAAGGAGAAGGATGGTGTTTGATGGCTAACTTTGTATGCTGCTGGGTCAGCAAAATATATGTGCAGGTGCACAAACACAAGTGTGCGCTCGTTTTTACACTCTCCATGCTCTTCCCTGCTGCATGACAACGTGCGCTGGAAAAAGCACGGACCGCATGGTTATGTGACCGCCTGTTTTCCATATCCTAGCAGAGTGACAGAGGTGAAATACTGAGCTCTTCCCCGCTGCTTCATCCCCTGGATGCTCCTATTCTGAGCACAAGTAACACTGGGCAGCGGGGAACCTTGTACCACTAAAATGGTACAAGTCTAAACTAAGGTTTTAACATATAAAACGTAGTGCAATTGAAGCCTTTGCTCTTCTGGTTTGGGTCTTTAGGTCAGGTCTTTCACCACAATGTGAGGCCTCAGAGGGGGCTGTGTGACTCAAGGAGACCCGCTGCAGGGCATGGCACTGTGGGAAGACCACCAAATATTATTAGATCTTTTTGATAAAATGGTAAGAAATATCAGCACTGAAAGCAATGGATCAAAAAAGAGGTCCAGCCTCCCATACCAACGGCTTGGCACTTCCATGAGCCATCAGCTCCCTGTGAAGATGTAGCAGCAACTCCTAGAGAAGGAGTTAGACAGAACGTGGGGCGGCAGCAAACGCAGGATGGGGTAAAATCCCAACTAGAGCTGATTCTGCAGCTATAAAGCAAAACAATTTCAGAGAGAAAAAGAGGAATTTTGCTAGCGTGTCTTCAGGTCCAAGGCTGGAAGCCTGGAAAGTTTTGGTTGAGGAAGATTGGCAGCAAAACAAAGGGTGAAACTAAGGCTTTTATTCATTGCACTTAAGCAGGGGTTTATTCAAGCACTTAAACAGAGAAGGCAGCTCCTCTGTATAGTCAATGAAGAGAGTGGGGAGACACTTCTGGAAGACTCTGATGCTCTCCGCTGGTGCTGGAAGAGACACAGCAGGAAGAGACTGAGACACGCTGGCCGAGTGGCCAAACCGGACAACTTGGCTTTGTGTGGTCCTAGTTCTTCTTTGCTACAATCTAATAAAGCTCCTTCTACTAGTGGAGAAAGCCGCTTTTCCTGCAGTTGTTCCCAGGCCAGTGCCTGGCATGGGACATCAACAAAGATTTCAGTTATTTCCAATGTCATTGCCTTCTTTGGGGCTTTTTCTCACCCTCCGCAAAGCTCTGAGGCAAGTTTTGGGTTGCCTGTGACTGCTGAGGTCATTCCACAGTGGTCACACGTTCTAACCTACGGCTTTCTAGCTTGTGTGCTGATCTCCTTGTGCTGCTGGAGTCACTGGGCTGAGCTGACCAAAGGGACTCTGTGATGCTGCCACCAAAAGCACAAGCCAGAGCAGAGTTTCCTAAAACACGGGCCCCCTCTCAGACCAGGAGGGACTTTTACATCCCCCCCGTAACACGCATTTGGGATTCCTTCACCAAGTGCCTTTTTGGAAGAAGTTGCACCTTGACATGGATTTTCCTGGCTACTTAATGATTAGTGTGGAGAGGGAAAGGGCCCTGTAGAGATGCTGTCTTTCATTTTCAGTTTGCATTTATTTTCAGTTTATTTTCACCCTCCGTATAGGGTGAGTACTTTTGCCACAGGGCTTTCTCCTAGCTTGATGACTCAGAAGTCAAAATCAACATAAAAATAGTCCCCCATCTCCTACATTATTTTGTTCTTTTCAAATTGGAAGTCTGATTGTTTTCTTAAATGCTGCATGTAATCAGGAATGTTACATTTTCTTGTATAAATTATCCTTGTATATTGAAATGTAAACAGCCCATGGGAAAGAAATTCAGTGTACATTTCATTTCTTCCATTGTTCAAGGCAAAAGAAGTGTACTTATGTGCTGAGAAATACTCTGCTTATGTAGGGGAAACCAATCATCAATATCGACTTGCCAGCATTTTAATGACCGCCTGTAAGGATCCCAGAAATTGTAACATTCAATCATCATAAGAAGATCATGGCAAAGAATAATGGGGACCAAGAGTCCTTGTGGTAAGTGCAGCCGGTGTTGACAGTTACACTTTGGGGTACCATTAAACTACTTGATTCTGGTGATTCTAAAGGAAAACTTTAGGCATCCTTAGGAAGATACTGGGACTAGAAGTGCTGTCAGTGCAGCGAGTCACCACGTGCCCAGTCCAAAGTCCCCTCGGCCGTGAGAGCCAGGAGGTGACCATCTCCATCTCCTGGGATGGTCTGGAAGCTGCAGAGCTCAGTGCAGGGCAGACGTTGAGAAGCGCCTTAGCCTGCCGACACACTCAAGATCAGACCAGGCGCTTCCTTCTCACCCACATCACCAAGGAGATGTTTTTGTGTGGCTGTCACAATAAATTACAGAGCCACGTGAAGCCTGCCACTGTGGATGTTTCAGTTCCTCGGCTCCTTCCTACATGACTGTCTTGGGAAAGCGAGGTTTATGTGCCGCTCTCCGTGGCAGTTTACTTGGCCAATGCCCAAGAGGCAAGGCAGAAAATGAGAAAATATCAGACTGACTGCTTCACGCTTCTCCTTACTTAGGACACTTTGTCATAATGTAATCTAGGCATAAGAAACAGAGAGACAAAGGACAAAATGTGCTGGATAACCTATGGGGAGAGTAACTTTATTGAAGTCTAGTAAGGAACAACTGCTTGTGCTGCAGCTTTCCCTCAGTCAGGTTACTTAGAGTGTCTCTTTTTTCTACTTTAAATATGCAACACACAAGCAGAGCAGGATGAGATTTGCCTTGTTTCCATAGGAAAGGAGATTATGAGACGCAAAGGTACCAGCTGTGGCTGAGGGACGTCTGCGAGCCTCCAGCCCTGGATGCTAGGGGATAATCCTGGGAAAGTTACAGGGGATGTTCCCTGGGTCCGTAGCCACTCTCCAAGGCAGGGTAATGGGCTAGGTGTCCTCACCTCATTTGCTTGTATCTCTGAGTCTTCAATTACTCTATCAAATTTGATCAAAATCAACGAATAGATTCACAAGTTATTTGAGGGAACAACCAGACGGCAAGACCCAAGGCTACAAATGCACACAGCGTGTTTCCATATGAAGCCAGGCTAAAAAAAACGCTGGTATTTGATAAGTTACTAATGAAATTACTTCCTTAGGAATATTTGCTGGTTTCCTACAGGGAAAAAAGCCTTCTTTCATTTTTATTGAATGGGATTCGTCAGAGATGATAGTCTCCCACTGCTAATTCAGGAGGTGAACCTGTGCATTGTTCTGTGTAAAGAAAAATTTCCTTGAAATAATAAATACCTTGATTTAAAGACCTTAGTCCTCTGTTCCCTGCTTACCCACCAAAGTAACAAGTTGCCCAAATTAGTGTGAGCAAGATTTACCCACAAGCCCAGAATATTAACCAGGAAATTCCAGTGCTCTTGAAACTTGCAATAAGAGAAAGTGGAATTACTAAAAGTATAAAAGCCAAAGCCCCCGTTGAGGTCCATGTATTCTTTGTTTATGCCACTACTGAGTGTGCTAGACAAATGTGTAGGGTTTATAAAATCCTTTGGGAATCCCTGAAAAATGAAGTGGGGAAAAAAAGATTAGCTCCTCACACAAGGGCGTCATAAAACTACTGAACATTTCTGTCTTAATTGTGCTTCGTGCTGGAGTATAAGGCAAAGTTATCACAGCTGAATAAAATGCTAAGCTGTCCTAGCAGCAAAATGCCTCCTTTAATGTAATAGCAGGAATAAACCTCTCACTTCTAAAATATAGTTGACAAAAAAAGGCTAATAACTCATAAAGGTTTTACATACAATGAAGAAAAAAGCATCAAAGCCTGTAAAGTTACTATGCATGAAATATGATAATCTAAATCAGCAGTTTAATTTGCACTTCTGCAGATCAGAACTAATATTCCCATTGCATACAGGCATAATAAAACATACTGTTCCACTGACAGCAGAAGAAAACATTGTGCATTTTCATTTGGTTTATTTCATTTTCTCACTCATAAAATATGCCTTTTGCCACCTGTCAGTGCATTTATCTTCCTCAGTTGGAGGATAGCAAACCATACTTGACACGGTATCTCTTCAAGAGAACTGAAAATACTGATCCTCCAAAAGCAAGGACCAAAATCCCTATTTGTAGCCTTAACTCTTGGGAAACAGAACCATGTGTTTAGTGTAGAGTATTGGTGAACAATAACGAGAAAAGTTGCTGAGGGAGTTTCAAAGAAGGAATACTGCAGAAAATGGTTAAGTGACTGCAAACGAGTTAGGGTGGAGTTCAGTGCAGATTTGAGATACATGGAGTTAGGCGTCTCCGGTGGAGTTGTCTACCCATGAACTTCCATTAGGGTCTGGGGAGAGTGATGGCTTGATTTGGTTCCCTCAATGGAGGCATTTAGTCCCACCTGGGATGCTCTAGGTATCCTGCCTGGCCCACAGCCAGAAGGGTGTGGGTCTCCTGTAGGTCCCATCTTATATCTGCCAGCCCTGGATAGATGTCCTGGGTAATCGAGGGCACCACAAACAGCTCTAGAAGCCTATATTTGTCTGAACAGCTCTTGCATTGGCTAGCTCTGCTCTGTGATGTGGGTACCTATGGTGTGTGTAGACACCCTTATTGCTGACAGCCTCATTTAGGTATCTGCATTTGGATCCCAATGCCACTCCTCTAGTCTGCCCAGGCAGGAAAAGCAGGAGTTGGTTAAGTTTGTGTTTCTTTCTTCTGAAGGGCTGTGTCAGGGATGGGGTGCTGGAGCCCCCCACACAATGAGAAATAACCCTCCCCTCTATGCATCTGTATATATGTATATTTAGGTGATGCATTCAAATCTTTGCTTTGGGAGATGAAATCTCCCAAAGTCCTGTAAGCTGGGACTCACCCCACCAGCTCCTGATCCCCATCACCCACCCACAGGTCTCAGTCCCAGGCTGCAGCCGAGAGGTTTGAGGTGGGAGGCTGGGCTCATGGGATGCTTGTGAGAAAGGTGCTTCAGTGGCAGCCAGCCACACGGCCTCTCGCAGCCACGTGTTTCCATGCACAGGGCATCATCTCATGGCTGGAGAAGAAGGCATCTAGAGCAGGACCTAAGCTCTTCATAAAGAAAACGCCTTCTTCAACAGCAACGTTTCCTTCCAGGCCAGTTTCTATTTGAGCAAGAGCCCAAGGCGATTCCCTGGGGACCCCGAGATCTTCCTCCACAAAGAGGAGGTGATAGCAGCTCTCCAGGCAGCTGATGTGGTATTGGCATGGCATAACAAACCCAATATTTTGGGCTCCATTTGGGTCTGTTCAAGAACTCTCTGTATCCTGGGCTTCAGGCTTCAGCCATGAAAGCTGGGTTAGGAGCCAACTCAGCTCGGAGCTATAGTAAATTTGACCTCTGGCTGATACCAAAGCAAGCAGACTCACTCATGCAAATGATCCATTTTTGGTGACATGCTAGGCCTATCATTGCTTCTCCTGCTGAAAATCTGTTTCAGAGGTGTGCTGGCATTTAGGTCCAGTTTTAAATTTTACTGTCCCAAGGAGTTTGTGACTGAGATGTGATGTTATTTGTTTGGGCTGCACGAGTATCTCAAGTCTCACCAGATGGCACTATGCTCCAAGGTTGACTCTGGACGGCACAGGGGAGGACAAGGTGTCCAAGCAGGAGGTGTAGAGGTGTTCATATGGAGTGTAGATACACAAGCAAGTTCCCGGTACCTGGCTGGTGAGCTGCAGCTCCTGGTGCACAACCTTAGCATGCCCCAAATGAGACTCCATTCAAAAGTGGGGGAAGATATTGAAAGTTCCCTTGCACATGGGGTGGGCTCCAAGTGCCTCCAGCACAGCCCTTGGGGAAGCACCATGTCCTGTGCATTGAGCACACCAGATGGCAACCCCATTCACAAGGTGTCTTGTGTTTTCATACTATCTCATTGGGACAGCAGTTCCAGAAGTCCTCCTCGGCTGAAATGAGCAGTAAGACTCACACAGGTTGGGATGTGAGGTGCTGTGGTTTAGTGCTCTGCTCACAGCCATGCCCCATGGGGTTAACGGGTATGGAAAAGCCTGGACAGAGGTCTCTGCGTCAGGGACAGTTCTTGCCCCTCTGTTGTAGGCACCATCGGGAGATCATCTGTCCTGCACCGCAGTGACCACCTCTCTGGCACATGGCAAGCTGGTTACAACTGTGCTGTTGCTGCCTGGCCACGAAGCTGTATCTGGCGGCGCCATGGCTGTAACCAGCCACGACCAGATGCCTTCTAAGAGAATTAGGAAATGAGGGGAAGGCTGAGCAGGCTGGAACGGGACTGAGCAAATACTGTGCTGAGGAGCCACAGTGATACTGAAACACCAGTGCTTGTCCGATGTCAGATGGCTGAGCACTTACCCATCCCTGTGCTGCCCCAGCCCTCTGCACTCCCCTCTGCAATGAGAGTTTGCTCATAGGCTTCCTTCACATTCCCCCGTGGCACAAACTGAGCAGCTATCTCCAGAGTGGCAATTCTCAGGAAGAAGAAATCAAACATTTCAAAATTCAGCAGGATCCTTAATTTGTATGAAGAAATAAAAAGTGGGAAGAAGGAAAGGGAGAAGGAGCAGAAGAGAGGGGGACATGAAGCAGAGGTGTTGGATATGTTGCTGTTTACACTGTGCTGTTCTGCTCTATATCTGCTTTTGGTTAGCTTTTAGTTTTGGTTTGAGAGTAAGTAGAAGACTGAAACAACTAAGGTGCTCGTATATCTTGGTCCCTTTTTATTCACAAGTCAAAAAGCAGCGAAAAAGAAGGTATTTGACATACATGCTAGTGACTGCAAGAAGCACAGTCAAAGCTCCTTTTAAGGGATACCAGATTTGGTATAGGCTTCGAGTAAGGACCCCAACGGGAACGCAGCACAGAAAGATGATTTCAGTGTGCTTTTGCTCTGAGGCAGAATAGAAACGGATTATTGAATATTTTACACTAGCCTTGAAAAAGGGTGTGCGTATGAGGCCTGAAGTGTTGATTTGCAGTAAATTGTATGCTCCATGCCATTTCTTTGAATTACATTTGGAGTCACAGGATCCTCAGATCTGCAAGACCACTGTTAGCAAACAGTGAGAATTACCTAAGAATAATTTAGGACTAGAGTTTCCATCACCTGTAGCCAAATTAGCTAAAAAAGCATGTCACAAGATGTAGTTAATATCTCTGGGGAGTAGGAAAGGTGCACCGAAGACAGAGCGTGGCACTTTTGTTGGCTGTACTTAGCGCTCTGTATTAGGGAGATGTGAGCAGTAATTGAAATAAAAGGTCTTCGTCCTTTTTGGCGTCTGCTTAGCTCAAACCCTGCCTCTGTGTAACAGGTACCTGCCTGACTTTGACCTAAAACATAGAAAAATGATGTGGTGGGTTTATTTAAGCTTACCATTCTGTGTGTTCACCTTTGAGGTGTTACAGTGGAGCAACCACTTTGGAAGATGTTCACAAAAACAGTCCCTTCTGGTGGGTCACTGTCTGCAGCCTGAGGTCATTTTAGTGATCTCTTCCCTCAGTTCCCTGATTACCCCAGGTTACTTACAGCCTAACGTTTAATATTTTATTTCCAGGAAAGTTCGCCCATGCTGTACCTGACCTTTTGGCCATTAATTTCTTCCACGGGAAATACTGATTGCCGATGCTGTTCTTTCATGTGTGCCTGATTCATTAAGCCGTTCAAGGTCCCACTGTACTACAGAAGAGCCTGAGACAGATGTCACAGCAGTCCTGCGCTAAGCAGGACAAGACGGCTCTCTCCACTTAGCATCTCTTCTTCCACACGTATTTAACACCTGCTGGTGGAAGAGAGCATGATGATAACATTTGTAAACACTCATCACTTTTACAGACTGTTTGGAAAAAATCAAGGGCTTTACACAGGCAAATCGACTATTCAAGAACATCTGAGCCACATGAATCGTAGTATGCACTGAGTTTTCCTTAACACACGTAAGGTTTTGCTGGTCAGTCTTGCATGGGGACATATTAGTCATTTAGTAGCTGGGAAGGCACTTCTTATCTGATCTTTGTTTCTGAGCTGTGAAATAGAGGTGATGATGCACCTTTTTGCCTCCATTGAATGTCTGTTTAGCCTGTTTTGGCTAAATTCTCCAGGACAGTCACTGTCCTGTTTTGTACAAGCGACATGCAGTCTGAGCGCCAAGACTGGTGGGATCCCTGTGGGCTACTGTCATGAATAATAATAACAAAAACACGTGGTGAGTCTTTTTGATAAACAGTGCTGACTTGTATTTATTCAGTATTAGGAAAATAGCAATATTGGTATTTGCTAAAAACTGTAAGAGATTTTGCTAAAAATTATAGGAACAGTAGAGAAGAAGAAATTAAAAAAAGAGAAAAGCCATTAGAAAAGACAGAGGTGTGGGGAATCTGGTTTTTTAGATGAATCTACAGGTTTCAGCTTAGCCTGCCAAGACAAGGACTAAGGGCATATACTTAATCTCTGTAAATATACCAGGGATAAAGAAAAGAACTGCTTATACAAAACAAAAAAAAAAAGGCTTTAGAACAAATGAGTATAAATGAGACATGAAATAGAAACTTATTTCTAACCATCAGAGCAGCAAGGGTAAGAAACAGCTTCTCGCTGCTTATAGAAAATGTCTTTTATTAGGCTGAGAGGACTATCAGACACACAAGCTCTTCATCTGATCTGAAACAAAGTGGCCTGAAACTTCAGACCACCTACGACTCAGTTGCTCTGAGTTTAAATTCATTAAATTAACCAACTGAAGGTCTTGTTTTGGGGGGTTTGTTTGGGGTTTTTTTGCTGGCGCTGATGTGTTTGGGATAGGTTTGTTAAGATGATCTCATTATTTCTGGAGATGCATGGCCGTACAATGTACGCAGGGTTATGTGCGGTGGTCAGAAGCCTGCCATGGAAAGGCGTCTCTGCATTATATTACTGCTTTTGTAAAGTGATGATGTGATGGAGCATCTGTGAGAGAAGGACACTGAACCTGAGAACTCCAGAGGGCTTTTTTTTGCTAAAGTTGAGTCTTACAAAATAGGGTTGTAACCAAAACTTGGTTTGACTCACCACTGGAAGGTGCCCGAAGTTCCTTCTACAAAACGTGTGGCATATATGGCATATACAGGGCTTTGCTTAAAGTCGATTAAGATATTTTGTGGTTCTGTAGCTCCTGCCGTCTCATTTTCTTTCTAAAAGTACCTACTTCCCAAGTCCAAAGATACCTGAGCACTTGTAGCAACAACAAATGGTCCCTCCTGTGCACGGTGACATTTCCAGGAAGACAGACGCTTCCTTGAATGATTTAGCTCCCCATGGGCAGAAATTGAAGCCTTTGGACAGGTGAGGAAATCTGGCCAGGCAGCTACAAACGTTGGTCAGAAAGTGGTTTCAACTATTTCAGTGATGGATGAAGGACCAGTGAGGCAGTCACCCACCCACTTTGAAGACCCTGCCCATTGGTACATGGTGGAAATGGCAGTGTCACCAAAGAGCAAAGCCTGTCCTCACTGCACAGAGCCCTTCGCTGGGACAGCAGCAAATGGTTGAACGCACACACACAAGTGCGCACACACGAATTTGTCTGCTGCCATCTAATGGGTGGCATCTAATGACCCAGGAAGGGCATGGACTCAAGTCCTACCTCTACTGGACTCCTTGGCTGGGAATCAGGTCCAAATTGCAGGTACCAAAATGTGACTGTCAAGATGTCTCAGCTCTCGTTAAGGCCAATGAGAGCTGCTCTGTACAGCCAGTGGGATCTGTGGTGGGATTCAAGTCACCGTGAGGCAGCACATGCCTTTGGCAGGAGAATCACTCTCCAGACACCACTGGCACATAGACCAGCACTTGGACACCTACATGCAGTCTGGATCTGAATTGTACCCCCCTTCTCATGGCTTTGGATGGTGTCATGCCGACACATAGTAACGCGTCCCCTGCAGGCTCCTGTGAAGTGTAGGTGAGCCTCGGAGTGGAGGCTTCCTCTCCCCACACATCACCTGCCCGCCAGCAACACTGGGCCATAATCTGAACTGGGACCTGGATGTGCTTCTGCGGTACGGCCCAGGAGAGCAGGGGGTGCCAGGACTGCGTGGGGCTTTGGGCAAAGTTGCTGGGTGGCTCTTCGTCTCCCGGAATCTCTTTGTTTTCCAGGTGTTGCTGCTATGGCAGCGGCCAGCTGTCAACCCCACATAAGGTGATTCGGAGGTGAAAAGGGTCCTGGAAATCCTCATGCATACATAGAATCCATCCAAATGTCCAAGTCCCAAGAATGGCTCATGCTTTCCTCCCAAGAAAGGCGTTGAGAGCTTCCCACTCCTCATCCTTGAAAGGAAAAGCATGAGGGTTTTTTACTGGTATGTCAGAGCGCAAAGTTTTATCCATGTAGTCCTTCCCAGAAAGGTTGTTACTGGTAGGAGTGATGTTGAAAGCACTTTTGAGTGAAATCCGTCTCCACATTTTATCAGGAAATTTGTGTTGAAATGGCAAAGGATGGGGAGTTGAAAGCTGAAAGACTCTCTTTGTCCCCTTTGGCAACAGAATTTACTTTCTGAGGAGGAAAGAGGCTATTGAAGAAAATCAGAAGAGAAAGAAATAATACATCCTGCTGCTGCAACTCCATCGATTAATGGCAAGAGCTGGAATGTCAAAAATTTATACACAAAGGTTTCACCACGTCACCGCCTCACACAGTGTTTATTGTGTTGTTTGCTGCATTTGCATCACCAAAACCTCTTGTCTAGAAAAACAATGTTTTCCTAAAAGTTTAGAAAATATTTGACTAAATAGTATTATTTCCTCCTTTGGTGTTTTCCAGCTATATTGTCAAATGGGGAGCTATAGCGGGAACATACAGCGCATGAAAACATTCTGGAAAGAAGGAACAGCTCCTAGAGGAAGGGATGAAGCAAACTGAGAGAAGAAGGAAAAACCTTTCCACAACCCAAAGCAAACCATTTGCAATGAGGGAAATATCTCATCTGGGAAGAAGAATAACAAGAGGCTTGCCAGGACTTTCTTAATGAACAGGATTGTATCTGAACTATTCCCGTATAAAAAAAATATTTTCTGAACTTCAGACAAGGAACATCAGAGCCATCCGACAAGTAAAAAGTATTTTGGTAGAAGCTGCTCCTAGCTGAAGTACCGTGACCTTTGAAGGTCTAAAAAAGCCTTGAAACAGAAAAAGCTGGAACAGATTTCCAAGGGTTATCTCCTAGCAATTATGACGCTTTTTAATCTTGGTTTCTCCTACAGTTCTCTCAAAGTATCTCATTCTTTTTAACTGTCCTCAGTTGCTAACTGGATAGTTGTTTTTAACATCAAACAAGCTGGATTACTGACATGAATTTGGCTTAAGGTCTCACGAACAGAGAGATCGCTGTGCCTCAGTGAAGCACTCTACAACCAAACAGAAACTAAACAGCCTTCTCTAAATTTTAATACAATTTCAACAGAAAAATAGAGACAACTTCTTCTGTCAGTAAAGCACCTCTTTCCATCCTGCAGTATCAGGGGCTGAGTTGCACTAAATGTATTTGCAGTGTATGTAATTAAAACATTGCATGCTTTCACAGAGAAGAAGTTCAACTGACCAAAATTTCAAAGACTAGGAACATAAATCCAGGTTAAAATACCTACTATAAAGACAGACCTGATTTTCAAATCCACTCATCCACCACTTCTTCCCAATGACTTTAGTAGGAGCAACCCATTTAAAAGTCAGGCTACTCTTCTAAAGCAAGCTTTCAGGTAGATTTAGGATCACAGATTTACTTTTGAAAACCATCTGGTCTTGGCCGTATCTGTGCTCAGCTTTAGCTCCATCACTTGTTTTTGTTCAAATAACACAAGATACAGTAGCATTTACATTGGGTGCCAAATTTAGACATACAACCGTAATGACATAATCTAACCATGTGTCTAGCATTTCGCGTACGTGCTGTTTGTGTCTTCCAGCCGGTTTCCCTAAACCAGGAGGGGAGTCAATGAGGGCAATACAACCCACGGATGGGTGTTCTTCAGAAACAACCAGCATGAAAATGAAGCAAAGCACCAGTCGTGGCTCAGACTCTGCCAGGTGCCCAGTGTCTCCTTCCAGTTCCACTCAGCGTCACTTGACTTCAATCAATGGTTTCAAACTTTGTGAAATTACGTCACTGTAGGTGACCAATGGATTACAGTTACCAGTGGGCGTGAGAGACCCAGCTGCCATAAGGACTGCACTTCTGTAAGTATTGCATGTCTCTGTTACGGAGTTTTACAAATGCTAAGTTTTCCAGTAGCATGACCACAATTACTAGATATCTTTGGGGCTTTATTTTTTTGATGATAAGAGATGGTAAGAGCGAGAAGAATAACCAAGTAAAGACATCATTTTTTCAATTTCATTTTGCATCTATCCGTAAGACCTCACTCTAGTAAGAGAACAGATCTAAACTAACATCAGACCTGTTAGCCATTAGTTCTGCGCTCTTAGAGACATCTGCAGAAACCCAATGACTATTATTTTGATGACAATTGAAAGAGTGTTTGCAGACTTGTGGAACAAAATGATATAATTTAGTCATTTTCTGTGAGATAATAATGATGTTCTAATTGAAAAATGTACTCTGATACAATTATCCACATCTTTAGAAACCTGCCTCAGGAGCGCAGTAAAGGAACAAATAGGAATATTTTTACCGTACCATGTGAGAAAAAGCTTTCAAAGTTTTATTTGTATCACTTGATGCATGTTCAGGAGATGGAAGCCTCATAAAAGCAAAATGACTTCTGATTTGGTCTGATAACCTCTTGGGGCAGGATCCGAAGGAAGCTTTAGCCACATAAATCAGAGACAGACTTCGAGGTGGGACTCACGCATACTCATGGGTGCCCTGTGCCCTGGTATGCATTGGGATATCTCCCCCAGCTTCCACCTGCAGCTCCCAAAAGACATAGGTTTCCTATGTGTTATCTTCTGCCAGACCATCTACAGACAGGTTATATGTTCCTGAGTGTCTAAAATGGCACTGGATGCTTCTGTTTAGGCACCTGGGTTGCTTCCTCCATGTCAGAGTCAAATTTGTTTTCCTAAGGAGTTTTCCAGCTGAACCCTGGAACGGCAAGAGGGAAGAAGAAACGACTCCTTGTTTCTCCCTGCCCTGGATTGCTGCTCTGGGTTGCTGCTCCTCCTCTGCCACATTTTCAAGAGCAAGTCTTCTTTTGCAAAGAAACCAGTCTGCAATTGCTGTGCAGGGCAGTCTGCCCCCAGGACAGGCTAAGGCTCTCGATCCATGGGGCAGGAGAGGACATGATCACCTGTGGTTTCCCTGTGGGTTAGCTCTAGGAGATTAGCTCTAGGAGATCCCATTTCTGCACACAGGTTTCTGGGCCTGTCCTTCTGTCAAACAGTCATCTCTGTGCCTGCTACAGCAGCACATTAGCTCTGACTCTTCAACTCTGCTGCCACCCCAACACTGATTTGCAAGCACCTATGTCCTCCACGTGGCCCTCTGGCTGGTTTGGGGAAGATATCCTAGCGTACCTCATCCTCATGTGGCTAACAGTAACTAGGCAGAGTGAAAGCCCATATGGCTTCCTGCCAGCTGCAGCAGTGCAAGTGCTGGGTCGAGCAGGGCCACGTGAGAGCCCATGCAGTGCAGTGGGACACTGGATATGTGCACAGCTTACCTACGGAGGACCTCACCTAAAATATCAGTAATATGTTCCAGGCTAATAAGCATGGCAAAAATAGCTAAGTAGGAGCAACAACACCTTCATTTCAAAGAAGAGACGGTGTATTTGAGGTTGTTAATGGGCTGGCAGCCGTTGCTGGAGCTTACGGGGATGGCTGGAACTGAATTACCATTGCCCTGATTGCTTCCCAGGGAGCAGAAACTCAGCATGTCCTATTTACTGATATTTCTGCTGTGAATGAAGAAGAAGGAACCCTACACAAAGTGCAGGGAGAGCGGAGCCCATGTCAGGAACCCCTTTGGTGGAGGAGAAATGGCTGCTGCTTCAGCAGCTGCTCTGAAACTCAAGTAATAACAGGCTCCTGGCAATTAGTTTTTTGGCACATTTACTCACCTAATTTTTCTGGCCTTCTAGGCACGTAGGTACCGCTAACCCTCCAAGATGAGACAGCCCAGCTGGGAGCGCACACCACTTGTTGTTGGGATCCTTCTCATACTGAGCAGGGACAAACTGGTGGGCCCAGGAGCTCCATGAGAGTGAAGCTGTAGGTGGCTGCCTTCCTCCTTTCCCCCCTCCAAGCTCCCAGGGAAGCCCCAGCTGGGGGAGGAAGGTTCAGGAGTCAGGAATCAGCATGAGGATGAAACAGCAGAACCAAAATTCTCCTGTATTCACCCAAAGTCCCCCAGCAGGTCCCCACCCCAGCTTGCCATCCATGAGAGCTAATCCCAGTTGCTGTGAAGGAGCCGTCCACCCTCTGGCCTGTTCAGTGATTGCAGAGGTGGGGAGAGGCAGGAGTTGGCCAGAAGACTAGAAGACTCCTTGGCCATACCCAAAACACTGGGGAAGAGGATAGGGCCCTGCCAGTGCCCAGCTCAGCTTTTGGAGGAGGGAGGAAGCCCGGGACAAGGAGGGTCTATGCCTCCAGCACAGCCAAGGTGTGATGGCGGTGTCACACGCTGGTGGGCGCGGGGCCTTGAGGGGCGGCGTGTTTCCCAGAGTGCACGGGAGGTCTTGCAGCTTGGGCTGTCTGTCCATCCTGTCACCGTGCCCTGGAGCTGTCACGCGGGCACGGGGCCCTCCCCACCTTCTCGTTCCTCATGCAGAGCAGATGCATATTGCCATCGGCTGCATTGCATCCACAAAGGCCCCTGGGGCCTTTCCTGACTACAGCGAGGGATAGGCAAGCTCATAATATATTAATAATCAGGAGTTTTTTATTTATAAGGCAACCTGCTCCCTGCTATGGAGCTGGAGGCACTGTGCAGTAAGTCATAATAAATCTAATGAATCAGTATAAATAAGTAACCAGCTTTAATCTTAGCTGTAGAATTATTAGGTAGTTTAGTGAACGGAAAATTAGATTTTTGTTTTCTCTTCATTGTTCAAGTTTCACGTGATTCTGGAAGCTGCAAATTTTTGGGGGGAGTCTGTGAAGGGGCAGGAGACATAGCCAAGGGTCAGAGAGATGGGAGTGCCTCGAGCACCGGAGGGAAAAGGGCAGAGGTGTCCGTCCTTCAGACTGGGACCCGCTGATGGGGGCCGGGGGGAGCAGCGCAGTGCCAAAGGCTGGTCCTGGCACAGCCCCTCGCCCCTCTCCGAACCTGCAGCACCTGGAGTCACGGTGGGAAATGACCTAGAGAAATCCCGGCCTCTGCCCTGCACGGCACAGGTTGACTTTCAGGTGCCACTGCAGTTTGTGCCGGCCAAGTCCTGGACAGCGATTTCTTTTTCGCTGGTGGTAAACGTCTTCACTTGTGGTACAACATCATTTCAGCCAGCTATATCTAGGTTTGGGCAATGTCATCACTGACACCCATCGCTCCTCTCTCTGTTGGGCCACAGGGCAAAAGGCGGGGGGCCGCACTGGGTCTCTGCCCAATCCACCAGTGACGAGCAGCAAACCGGAGCTGCCATTGCCAGCTGATGTCCTGCTCTCCCTACTGCACCTCCCACCAGCAGAAGCTCATCAAGAAGCTGCAGGCTGAGAAAGCCTTTCGGGAGGAGATTCAGAGTTTTCAGGAGAAAATAAAGAACTTTCAGGAGAAGATCAAGGACTTTCGGGAAAAAATCAAGATGGCCGTCCAAGTCTTCTGGGAAGAGGAAGAGCCCATCTGGGAGAAGGAAGCTGCCTTTCAGGAGGAAGAAAAGGCTATTCATGAGGAAGCAGAAGCCTTTTGGGGGGTGTATCGTGACTTCTGGAAGGACTATAATGCTTTCTGGAAGAAGGATAAGGATCTCTGGAAAGAAGATCAGCTCCTCTGGGAGAAAGACAGGGTCCTTCTGGGCAAGGACAGAGTCCTATGGGCAGAAGAAGCAGCTCTGTAGGCGGATGAAATGGCTCTCCTGGAAGAGGAGAGAGCTCTCTGGGAAGATGAGAAGGCCCTCCAGGAAGATGAAAAAACCCTTAAGGAATATGAAACGTTGATCTGGAAGGAGGCCTTTGGTCCTGAGAGAGAGGATATCTCCAGGGATGGCACTGTCCACAGGGGAAAAGCATAAATTGTTCTGCTAGGCTCAGAAACCTGTGGAAAGCCACGTGTACTGATGTGGATACTTTTTTTAAGCAGTGCTGCGATTCAGCCAGTTCTCTGAAATAACATCTCTAGATCTTGGAGTAAATCAGAGTAGGGTTTTTTAATGCGATTCGCTTTAAAGCCATTGCGCTTATGTTTTCAGGACATTTTTTATTCTTTTGAGGTCCTGTAGCCTAAGGAATGGGGTAAACCTCTGGTTTCCTGGCCTGTCACCAAGAGGCGTCTGGGTGGGTAAAGCCACAAGAAGGGTGAGGCCTTAATGGTTGAGATCATCTTCTGGAGCTCAGAAGAGCTCACCTAACTCAGTGCAGTTTATATCAGCTGAGTCAGTGCCAAAATAAGGCACTGATAAATTATAACCTTCGAATCCCCCATATTTAAGAGTCACAGTTTACACTCCTGAGTCTTAATGAGACAACTCGTGCTGTTCCACCAGGTTTGGGCTTTGACTTCCCATTTAACTTCCCGCTGCTCTCATCACGCTGCTGAAGTGGGAGGGATTACAGAAGTCAGCAGCATGTGGGAAAAGATGCAAGCTGGAGGGAAAGTTGGCAGCAAGTCTCTCAGCAAGGGGGAAATAAACTTAGCAGTGTGAGTGTATATGTGTGTGTGTAAGAGCAGGAGAGGGTGCACACAGGGACTGGGATCATTATTCACCTGCCGAGCTCCTATTGCCTGTGCAGGTACAGGAGCCTCTAACAGAAAATCCTCGATAACTGCAGTGCAACACGTGGCCAATATTTAGCAGTATTTTATGTGATGTGGGTACAGAGCCAGTGCCTTCTGCTGAGCCGTGGCCCAGGAACTGCAGTTTCTCTTTCCTTTTTAGGAACTGAACTCGGATGCTTCACATTTTCGAAGGCTGAGCTGTAAAGGCTGGTCTAGAGGCAAATCTACATTTGACCCTCTGTACATCCAGGAGCGTGGGGGACAAGAGCAACAGTGAAAAGTACTCATCTGAGTCAAACCAGGCACTGAATTTTTCTCTGGTATGGTAGCATTAGTAATTCCTTCTCCTTCAATACAAGATTTTAACACTGAAAAGGCTCAAGGACACAATGTAAGAAGCTTTTACAATTGCTGTTGAAGAATCTGATGACTTCTGCAACTGTCAGGCATACTTAGGCTGTCATTCAAGCCTGTCACTCAAGTTCAGTCCTTTGAGATCTGCTGTGGGATAAGGCTGCCTGTCCTGTTTAATTTTGCTCAAGACAAATTATGCACTATGTCTTTCCTGGAAAATCCATGAATATTTATTGCTCAATGAATAACCAGCCCATAAAAAAAGCCAGCTGATTCAGCCAGGGTAGAAATGTTTTGCAAGCTTTGTTATTATTATTCTATTATTACCATGTAAGCCAGAGATGAAAATGACCTATTAGACCATTCAGTGCAACTTCCTGCAAATTCAGGAATTACACATTAGAGCTTTATCGTTAGATGCTATAGAGAGAAAGAACCTTTCAGAAAATAACAGTTTGCAAAAAGCACATGTCACTTAATAGATTTTCATGTCAAAAAGCCAAGAATTTATCTCAGTTATTCAAATCCACGTGTCAAATTAACATCCATTTAAACTAAAATTAGGTGTGCTTTCTCTTGCAAAGAACTTGAAGCACATGAAATGCTCTTAGAAGAGCTCCTAGTCACTTCTTCTTTCACAGGAAAGCAGAACAGTGTTTCTCTGGTGAGAGTGCTGTCAGTACAACACAACAGTTGTGAAATTTAAGGCATTACACAAAGCAGCACAGAGGAGCCAAAATTCAGCCAGAGAAAAGGATGTACCAATATGGTTTTCGACTGCTGGTAGCTCGCCTGAAAATAACTCCATCCACCTGGGAGCTTCAGAGTGGCCCTTGCTTGGGTGGCATTGCTGGAGAGAGACCACATGCAAAAAGCTTACTGGGGCGGGGTATTTGGAGTGAGAAGTTAGAGGGCACCAGCTCTGCATCCAGCAGCTCTGGACTGAGGATGAAGCCGGTCTCTGCTAACTCTCTGGAGTGGTAAAGTAATGAGGGGAACAAAGAAAATAACTACTATAAGGAAAAGCTTGGTTACATTTATCACCCCTGCAACACGCACATGGAGGCTTTTGAGACATGAAATTCAGAGTGAAAAAATACATAAATACACCTCTCTTGGAAGAGCAAGTCTGCTGATCTGGCATAGGTTGGCTGTAGGGACCAGGAAAGAATTGGGCGTGTCTGAAGAACTGAAGATGTTTGAAGCATGGACTCACCTTAAGTAGAGTGGAAGCACCTAAAGAAGCTGCCAAGCCCACCTGTGCCTCAAAAGCAGCCATACCTGTAATGCTTTGTGCAAACACTTCTCTGAGCTGTTTTGCTTGTTTAATTCCCAGCACTAGTGTTGCACAACCATCGCTTTCTCTATAGGGCTTTACTTATATTAATTTTTTTGTGGTGTCTGGGGTGAATCTCCCTAATTGCAGTTTTGACTTCTTATCTATAGTCCTATCCACAGTGGACATGGGGAACAGCCCTTCCATTTGCCTTGTATTTATGTGTCTGAAGCCCGATATTGTCTTCTCTACCCACCCCATCTCCTTCTGTCCTCCTTCACTAACCAAGTGCTTTAGGTATCTGGAAGGCTTCTGTCCTCCCTTCTGGCCCTCTCTCCAAAAGACTGAAAAATCGAGATAATTTGCAGCATTCAGGTACAATCTCTGAAGATGCTGAAAGTCCAGGTTGCAGTGCTTGTTTTGCAGAAGAGATTCAGCCAGGAGCGACACAGCCGAGCCCTTCGGACACCGAACATCAGTGCCGAGCTGCACTGGTGCGGGTGGGTCCTTCTGCAGAGCGATGGCACCTCAACGAGCCCTGTCCTGCGCCCCGGTGTGTCTCAGCCCCGTGTGAACGGAGAGCAAACCTGCGACTTACTCAGAGGCACAGAGTCAGGCAGAACAGGCGCCGATGTAATTTTAGACCATAATCAAACTTCCTGCGGTTGCTGTTCAAATAAAGAGGCATTAAAGATAAAAGTGGAAAAATTAGTGTAATTTCAGGGTAAACACAGGGATAAACCCCAAATCAGGGAAACATGGTGAACCTGAACGAGCGTTATATGTTGGCAGTGCAATTAATTTAAAGTCAATGAGCTGTGTGCACTCAGGAAAGTTTTGAAGGCTTAGCAAGTGCTGCACGGAGCGATCTGACAACAGGATGCAGAAATTTGACGGACTGGCTGGGCTGCACACCCAGAGCTCACCCGCTTTCTGGTGCAGGCAATGCACTTCTTGCTCTCCTCCTCTGGACAAAAATATGGAAATATTATGGAAAATATTACAGAAAGTGTATGTCGGGGCAGAAGAGTCCCACTTTATCCACACTGAAAGGCAGCCCTGGCCTCAGTCACAAGCCAGTGAAGATGCTGATAAATCTGATACTCGTATTTCTAGGTGATACTCAAGAGTCTTTTCTTTCAAAGTTTCTGCTCAAGCGATTCACAGCAGGCTATTTTCTGCTCAAGGCCACAACAAAGGTGGAAATTATGGACTGCAGCTTTGTACCTCTAAAAACACGGAATATCCCAAAGCCCAAACTGTCTTACAGAAGGATGACAACTCCCGCACAGAGCAATAAAGAGATTGAGTCATTAGTGCCAAATCAGCATAAATACTTGAATGGGAGAAAGAAATAGCTCCTGAGCTCACCTGCACATTTTTAAAATGCAGCATTGTCATCAGAAAGCATTCCTGACGCAGCTGTGGAGCTAACTCGTGGGAGAGGCAGAACACGGAAAATGGTAAAGAGTCATTTAAGTCAACGACACGTCTACGTGTGTCATAAACCGGAATGGTAAGCGTGAGAGCAGAAAATTAAATTTATTCAGCATATGTATGTGTATGTATGTGTGTGTGTATATATAGCTGTAATTTCCAACTCTGTGTGTCAGTCATTCCATAGGAGGAATGTAAAAAAGCTGGGAGGCAGGCCTGTGACTCATGGGAAATTGGAGGTATGGAGAGCATCCAGCCACAAATACAAATCCTGCTGCTGTTCTGCCAGGAAGTCTGGCTGAATTGTTGAAAAGTCAGTGCAGAGGATGCCGCGGAAATTGGAGGAGATAGAATACTGTGGCTGAAAATATCAGATGGGGAAAAAATAACCACACTTTCATCCTTCAGGAATTAACATCTAATGTGGTTAAAGAGAGGAACGACGAAGAAATTATTTTTAAAACAATTCTATAATGCTGAAAATCTCTCTGTTTCTCCCTTTCTCTCTCCGCCTCTCCCCTCTTTTCTTCTTTTTTTAAATCTTCTTTTATTTATTGATTGAACTAGGAGCATGATCTGCAGAGAGGGAGGGAATTCCAGATTCTTGACATTTGGAGATTTTGGGGAAGGTTTTGGTCCTGATCCAGCAATTCACTCAGTCTATGCGGTACCTCAGAGTACCTGAAGTGTTCCAAAGTCCCATATAAATCCGTATTTAGAATTAAAACTGGGATTCTGCTATCACTGGTTCACAGGCGGTATGAGAAGCGGGTAAGGGGAGCACTCAGAGGTGGTGGTGAATTTGAGCACAAGCATACATGCTTGATGATGTGGGCTTTTATCAAAATAAAAGATAATTCACATTTGTACCTGGGATCTTCAGAAACCACGGTGGCAGCCCTGGAGTTGTAAAGATAAACACAGCTTGTATCTTGGATCTTCAGATTTGCAAAACGTGACACACAACCACCAAGCAAGCAAATTGTCCTCTTCTTACTTGTGATTTTTGTGTGCGCCAGTGTGTGTGTGTGTACATGTAGACACACACCAAGAGAGAAAAAGTGGCCAGGAACCCGTCAGTGTGTGCAGTGCAGGCAAAACACTATGCCCCTGCCCTGGTCATCCCCCTGCACTGCCTCTGCTATTAGAAGTGTTGCTTCAATTACTAACAGCAGGAGCTGCGCAGCCACTGACTTACCACATCTCAGCATTAACGCCGTGGAAGCAGGCGACCTCAGCGCGGGGCCGTGACAACATACCTTTCATGCCGTCACCTTCATTAGCATCCCGTGCCTCGCCATGCTGCTCAAGAACAATATGTAAAAATTAATTAAGGATCGTGTTTCTTTGGTCCGAATGGAAACACAAATGTCTACCCTCCACATTTTTAACGTGAGTTACAGCGTCATGATTTTGTTATCCCGCAGCGCAGCTTTCTGAGCATTTTGGCGTGGGAGCTTTTCAAGCCGAATTACTGTTATTATTATTATTATTCATGTGAATGCCACATTTCCAGAGCTCTGCTTAGCTAGCCTGAGAACACTGAAATAGAAATTGGGTTGAAAAGCTATTATTTGGCTACTCACCCTGCCAGTAAATTTCCAATTCATGTATGGGTGTTCTTCCCTGTTCTTCAAGATCGCCCCGCACATTTGCGGCTTGACTGCCGTACTGCAGGCGGGAGGAAAGAAGTGTGAACCAAAGGAAAGTCTCGCTGGGAGCACAGTGGGTGCCTTCTTTTCTGGACATGCTTTCTCTCTGCTGACTCACAAAAAAAGCAGCTTTCCCTGCAGACTGCATCGCAGCTCAAGCTGCAACCCAAACACACAAAGTCCTGCTGAGGAGAAAGCTATACATCCCTCCGTTGCTTCATACCTGTCATATATGCACTTAATTTTTCAAGTGACCTACATTGGCTTTACATCGTACCAAAACACACGGCATTTTCTTCTTCTCAGTGGCACTCAGATTTGCATCTATGCAATTAGCAGCAATGTTTAATTTAGAAAGCCAGCCCAAATAGCAGCCTGATGGAAAGTCATTAATACTGTGAAATAATTGAGAGATGAAGAAACAAATCTGCGACCTGACCTTTCGCACTGATCAACTGAGGAGCGGCACTTCCCGGAGAGCAGATGCAATCAAGGGCTGATAGAGGGGGAACTGATTAACAGGGCGGATATTGCTTGAAGCACCCATCCTTCCCAAGGATGGGGAGAGGGAATTTGTGTAAACTGATCTTCTTTCTAATGAAGGCATAAATAACAAAGCCTGCAAGGATCCCTCTGCAGGGAACCATCAGCCCTGCACCAGCCTGCTGAAAAGCAGCAGCAGCAGCGTACTGTGCACTTATATGGTACTTATATGGTATACTTATATGGTGTGCTTATATGCTATATGGTACTTCCCATTCAGAGGTCTCAGAGCATGCCACGCTGTTAGTGCATTTACCCCGCAGCGCTCTCGAGAGCTGTGCAGAGGACATTGTCATTTTAAAGAAGAGGACACAAAGAGGGGCTGAGAGGTTAAGGCTGAAAAAGGATTTTGTGGCAAATCCTTCCAGATCTCCACCCCATCTGTGACACCAGCCTGCCAGCGGGACCTAAAACACCCATATCTTTCAAAAAGTGTGGTGACAACTGGGCGTCCTAATCCATACCACTGTCTCATATGGCTCCTGGCATACATATTTTGTGATACATAAAAATCCAGTGCTTTTTACTTTTGACCCACCCTGTTAGCAGACATTTATCAATTGGGAGCTTATGGTATATCACAGGTGAATATGTTCCACCTCTTTAGTCCCATGTTTAGACCATTAATTAGAGCATATATTTCTTTTCCATTTAAACAGGCCAGTTTCTAGCCACTGATTCAAGATACAGCTTTTTCATGAGACTGAATCAATTTTTCAACACCTGGAGTTTTCTCTTGCCAGTCCAAGGGTGACAGCTGACTGCAGCCTGCACCAGAGCCACAGTCCATGGCTTTCCCTGAGGAGTCCTCCGGAGAGCCCTGCTTTCCAGGGCACGGCTTTCTTCATCCTGAGTAAGTAAAGACACTCTCTTCCTGCAGCCCCAGCTCTGAAGAGGACCATGGGGGTTTGTGTGCATCCTTGGCTGGGTGGGTTTGGGGCTGGCGGAGAGCAGCTCCTGGTGCTTTGTCTCAGGTCTCCACGCCTAACTGGCCCCACAGAACATACAAGGAATTTACTACTCACCTTTTGGGTTCTTTTCCAGGTGATCTTAACTGTCACTTCAGGACCTCAGCCCTTGCATTGAATCTGCCCCCAGCTATGTGCTGGCTGGAAATGTCCTACATTTGCCCATGCTGAGTGTGGTCAACTCAGGATCACAAGTCTCTATGCAACCACCAGCTTCCAATCCCGTGATTAATGAAGATTTATCGCCCCTGTGTGAAGCCCGGTGTTGGGTGCAATGTGTCACCATGCATGGGAAGTCAGCACCTCCAGCAGGCGCAGGTCCACGGCCCTTGTGCACTCATCGGGGACGGTGGAGGACCCCATCCACAGGCAGCACCATGCTGCCACTGGTGCAGGTCCCCTGTGGGCAGACAGGAGCTGAACCAGCCTTATTCAGGAGCCAGGGCATGGCCATGGCTCCATATAAACAGATGGGATGGACCGATCCCAGATTTTTATGCTGGAAATGGGTCTTTATGATCACCTGCTATTTTTAGCATCCAACTCAAGAGTCTCACAGAACAGCATTTATAGACTACTCCAAACAGAAGCTACCATGTAGAAAGGCAAACAGATTTGGCTGCAGGACTGCAAGCAAGGGGGTACCTACAACACGTCTGCATGCATGTTCCCATAGGCTGCTCTCTGCATTGCCTCTCTAAAAAACATTTGTGATTCAGCTCCCATTACGAGCACTTTCTACTAGTGAACATCTGACATCCTCCAGCGGTTTTATCCTACAGCTCTTCTGTGTGGTCAGGACGCATACTATGGTACGTATACACATTACTGTGTCAGTATAACAGGCTGGAAACACAGGCACAGGGTCTGTGCTACCAACATGCATGGCCTGGGTGCATCCTAATGCCATACTGGAAGCCCGGGGCACACCAGTATCCTTGCCCAGTGCCCTGGTTTATGTGGGAAGGAAACAGAGGCAGATGTGAGAGATACAGATGGGTCTAGATGCCAGGGGTAGATTGCAATCATACTATAAACCTAAGGTCTGGATTAAGGTCCACAGCTTTAAAGGTTGGTATTCAGGCACCAGATGTGATTAATGTCACTGTGCGTGAAGGTCCTGCACACCTCCAAGGGTCTGGGCTGGCGTGGCCTTTCAAAGAGCCAGCAGAAAGATGGCTTTCAGAGGGCTGACCCTGTTTTTTTGGGGGCATTTCACAGGGCACAGACCACAGCTACCTTCTCCGCTCCTTGGCTGCAGCCATGGTGGAGACCCCAGAAACAGCAGTAAAAACAAGACGGTGCTGTACAAAACTCCTAAATGCGACACAGTGATTTCCAGGCTCCCTTTTGACCAAGCGATAAGATAACCCTGACTTCAGATGCTTATGTACCATTTAACCATGCACTTAACACCTCTGCAGCTTGTTCACACGTTACGTGCTCACAGTCTAACTGCCAGCAATGGGGCCAACATCTCTCGTGACAACTGTAAGGGGAGGAATACTATTTTTAACCCAATTACTGTTGATAGCACACCGCAGACGTTATGGGAAACGTTTAGATTTCCTAAAGAACAGCTCAGTCATCAGAGAGAGAGCTGTGCTCCCGGTGGCGGGCAATGCCACCTTCACCCCTCCGAGACCCACCTTGGCAGCGGGAGCCACCAACTTCACTCTCCCGCACCCCCTGCCACACTTTGTCTCCCGTCTGTGCCCCATCTCCTCCCCTCGCTGGAGCAGCCCAGCCCAGCTCAACCCCAACCCTTCCTCCTCCACACAGGATTTCTTGATGCATGGCAGCCTGCCTGGAGGCAAGCGGCAGATTATCACACAACCTATAGCTAGATGTGTTGAGAAATAGAGAAAAAAAATCCAAAATAAAGCAGGCAGAAGTGCTGGCAGGAAAGAAAAGACACGGCCAGGAAAACCCAGATGGGTTGCAGCTACAGCCAGCACGACCCTTCTCATGATGTGCCTATTTCCCACTGAACAGCAAACAACAGTGACAAATATATGTAATGTTTCATCATTAAAATGATTTGTATTATAGGTAGAGACACCAGACTCCTCAATTTAATGCTGGCATATGAAATTATGAATTCGCAGCCTCAAGCACAGAGACAATAACTGGTGCAGCACACATTGTCAGTGCTGCGTATTTTTAGACTGCTGTAGGCGTTTGCACTCGTTTTGAAGTGCCTTGATGATTTTTCACACATTTTTCCTGCAGGAGTGAAGATTGCTTCCTGAGCTGGGATGTAATGGACGGTGTGCAAAAAAATGACCAAGTGACTGTCTTTTGCCCTCAGGTCAGGGCAGATTTTGGGGGACGAGCAATTCTGAGGCTGAACAACCATTCCTTCTGCTTTCTTTCTTAAGTGCTTTGCGATGTTGGCCAGAAACATTTTTCGTGACTCTGCCCATTTTACCGTGCTTTCAGGCAGGGACGTGCTCCTCAGGGCTTGCAGGAAGGTTTTGCTCACAGATGTTTAGGCAGGGGCTGATTTTCTCCCTTGCACTCCCTGAAGGAATGCTGTCCTTGGGACAATGCCAATTAAACCCAGATGCTTTAATTTCATTCTAAAAGAAAACTTGTGAAAATTTGATTTTAGTGGGTAGCAGGCTCACAGTTCCTACAAGATCAGTGCCGAGGAAATAAAGTTGTTTTTCCATGGGACACTGGCAGGGCTGAGCCGAGCCCTGCAGGGAGCTGGGACCAAGGGGCTGTGGCAGAGCTGGAGGGCAGCACCTGGCTCCTGCCTACCCATTGCAAGGATGCTTGCATCCAACAGCGTTCTTGGGGCTGGGGACAGGCTTACAAGATGATACTCAGACTATGGTTCATCTCTGGTCAAACCACTGTTTGTCGGGAGAGAGAGGCAGTGAGGGCCAGGGGTGACTCCATTATACATGAGGCATTTGCCATCACGGAGAAGTTTTTCAGCAGCTTCCACCAAAAATCCTCATTTCCAAATTAAACAGTAAGTGCCTCAATGTAATGATTACGTGTTGATTATTTTTAATATCTATAAATATATGTGCATTCATGTGTGCAAATGCGTATGTGCAAACAGGTGTCTGGGTGTGTAATCACACCCACAATGAGACTCAGACCTGCCTGAGGCCACATACAATTTAAAAAGTACTTTTTGCTCAAAGATTTACTCTAAGGGCTCTAAAAGCTGGATGAAATTTCTAGCACCTCCTCCTGCAGTGCTTGGATGCTTTTCATGGCCTGAATTTGGGCTTCTTTGACAAGAGGATTCATGAGATACAGAGGGGAAAAAACCCAGTTTTTTAATAGAGTCAACTGATGCTTAAAACAATCATGCGTGCCTGGGTGTGCATGAAAATCGCAGGACCCAACATTTCTCTCCAAATTATCCACATTTGGTTTTGGCTAGTGCATAGTGAGCCCTGGACTTTAGGAAAGCGGTGTTGGAAGACAGCACAGGAAGATTTCAGGTCTCTAAAATGGTCTGTACAGAGCAGCTGGCACCACCAAGATGGAAACATGGGTGTGCACAGGGTTACAAGCACTGCGTTTTCACCGCATTATAATTCCATGGGTCCAAAAGGCGTGGTGGGATCATTAAACTTGAACCTACACCCACAGTCTGTCGGTCCGTCTCATCCTTGGCTGTCCTGGGAGAGAGGGCTGCCAGCAGTATGGTTCTGTTCACTTCTGTCAAGAAGGTTTTACTGATACGAGGGAAATATGCCCTGTGATGTTTGGAAAGGGCTTAGACTATTCTCTTGAAAATAATACAGTGTCCCTGCTGGATCAGTCCAGGGTATGTTGCTGGTTTTCCATTTGAGAGTCAGAGTAATCATTCACATGCATTTTTAATCAGTTTGCTGTGATTTAGCAACAGGGAACGTAAAAGGCAGCGTCATGTAATTACGCTCCAGGATCAATGGGTGTGTGTGAGCTTAATGTCAAGGTGTTCTGCGCACGAGGTGCTGGCAATATTTTTGGATGTCTATCCCTGTTTTTGGAACGGATCTCTGGAAGAGGAGGGTGAGAGCAGTGGGTAGTGAGCACCAGGGGCAACTGGGACAGGGAGAGGGGTTGGGGTGGAAGGTGGGGCCGGGAAGGTGTGGGAAAGTCCCAGCAAGGGTGAGTGTGGGGGTCACGGGTGGGCAGAGCAGGAGTGCTCAGACCAGCCAGCTCCACATGTGCAACTCCTTCCTTCCACTGCGCTGCTGGGGAAGGATATTGGTCCTTCCTCCCTCTCCCCTGCCCTGCCTTGGGGGTCTGGACTGACTTCTCTGGCCAGGAGTGCAACTGGTGGGCTGTAATACATAGAGCAATTCAAACATCAACACGGTGCTCAAAGGGGGCCAAAGAAGCAAAACAAGTGTTGGGAATTAACTGGAGAGAAACAGAGTAGAGCAGAAAATGTAAATATGCCACTGTAGAAGTCAATGGTGTGTCACCATTTGAACAGTGTGTGTGGGTCTGGTATCTCCATCTGCCGAAGCGGAAAGGATGCAGTGATGGGAACCCGGGAAGACGTGAGTAGAGACAGAAGTAAAAAAGATCTGTAAAGTCCTGAGGGGCACAGACAAAGCTACTAGTCTCCACTACTACAAAATTCAGGAGGCATCAAAAGAAGCCAGCTGCGTTGGCATGAACAGTAGTCCCTGTTTTAAGTGCTCAACTTTTCCTGGTTTCCAGAAATTTAGTTTTAATCACTAGCCCTTTCCAAGTCTTCAGAGATTTGAAGTATGTGACCTGAAACATAACATACCAGAGGTAACCTTAATTCCCCTTTAACCAAGTTCTGCTGCAGGGTTTTGCACTGACTGCCAGCCGACCAGCCATTTCCAAGGGAGTAGAAGTCTTTTAGCGCCTGGAAATCCATCAGAGAGGTCCTGCATGGTTTTTAGGTCACTGTACTGTGAAAGTCCTCCCACGCCAAAGGATAAAGTCCGTAACCGTGAGGGACGTCAAACACCACAACCAGCTCCACTGCATGCCCACAAAACGAAAAGCTAGTACAAAGCAGGTGAAGAAGGGAGCAGCCATGCAACATCACGCCGCTGCTGTGCAGTACCATGTCCCTGCTCCCGAGGGCTCTGTCTAACCTTGCCACATCACTGCCAGGGCTGGCACAGGGCACGGCTGCCCAAGGACAGCGAATGCAAGAAACACAAGAAACTCTCAGCAGCAGCAGCCTGCGGGTGGCCGCCCCGGGGGCTTCCCGGGCAGCCCGGGTATGCAGCACTCCCAGTTTCTCACCGCTCCACTGGGAGACAAGCCTTTATTAAAGCTTGGTAGGAGTTTAGGTAAACCCATTTATTACTTTTATTACTGCTTCAGCAAAAGCATTCCTGCTCTCAGCAATATCAGGAAAGTTTTATGAGTTCATATGGAAGAGACAGACCCTGGCATCAGTAAATTCCCATCGTTTGTATTATTATATGTCCTAAACAACCTCTTTGGTGTCAGTGTTTCTTGTATTAGATGCCATCAGTAATTCTATCCTCCTCACTCATCAATTAATGTTCATTATTAATATCTACGCGGCCAGTTTATCTCACTAAGCAACTCTGCTGTGTTTGTCATCATGGCATCTGAATGTCCAGTACTGCAATTGCCATCAAAGGGAGACATCATCCATGGTATGATTTTCCTCTCATTCCCCAGAGCCAGCCAGAAGAAACAGCAATGAGAGACAAAATAACCCTCTTGCTGCATTTAAACCTCAGCCACAGCCTCCGAGGAGCTGCAGAAAAGGACCTCTTTTATTAAACTGTAAATTGCTGGTGCCATATCTAAAGGATTATGTTGGACTGTTTACATTTTACTACATTAGATCAGCATTGTCGTTTTCTTTTTTTTTTACCCAGTTTGACAAAAGACCTGGATCCTGACTGCTTTTATCAATTCAACTCTTCAAGTCGTGAGAAGCACACCCAACCTCTCTTTCTATGTTAAGGAAGAGCTGCAGAGGTGGGATCCCTTCCCTACCCCAAAGCACTTGCAAGGAGCCAGGCTGGAAGCTGGTTATGTACCCAAACTAATACTGGTGGCTTCTGCGGTTGTTAAAGAGCTCACAGATGTTTTACCTGAAGTGGGGGGAGAAGGCGAGTACTTACAAGCACTTATTGTGTGGGAGGTCCAGATGGCAAAATACTACATCAGCAATAAAGCCGCACCTGAAGTCCACTTGCAACATCGCTGCCTGTGTGAGCCGGCACAGGAACAACCACAAAACCACGGTTGAAATGCAAAGACTAAATTTATTTTCATTACCTCGCCAACCGGGGGATCCCTGAAGCAGCACCGGGGCAGAGGCACACAAGCGGGGACGCAGGCACTGCGGAGCTCGGTCCGTGCTAGAGGATCACCCAACCTGCTGTTTTCGCCTGTATTGCAGGGATTCGCGCAGGCGTAATTTACCACTGTGCTTTGATCTTTCCCACGGCAGGGCAGGAATCTCAAGCATGTTCAAAAGGATGCCTCTAAGTCTATCACAGGCCTATGTTATCTAAACGCAGATGTTCTACTTGTCCAGCACACAAAGCCAAACAACAATTAGTATGATAAATGTGTTTTTTAACACCCCAGCTGCAAGTCACTTGAGCGTGTTTACAGTCCTCCTCACCAGTCTTCTGTTATTTTCCCACACTGCCCCATAACACAGTTAAAAATATAGTGGAACTGGATCTTACCATGTTTTATGGGTTTTCTCAAATACCTGAGAATAGTGACTATGGGCACAGATAAAGAAAGATTCTAGCAGGGTTTAGACATGGCCTTAAAACACTATTTTTTTCTCATTATTATTTCCATTCTTAAAAAGGACATTTGAAGGATTTCAGAAATACTTAGTGTTTTCAATGCATGCACCGTCTGCCTGGGGAGGACGCCGTGAAGGCCTCTGGCAGGCATCCTCCAGGTCTGGCCATGCCCTCTGGAGATGATGCTGTCCCAGAGTTGTGCCAGTGGGAAAGACCAGGGGAGCAGGTCGAGGGAGGTGATCCTTCCCATCTGCTGAGCACTGGTGAGGCCACACCTGGAGTGCTGTGTCCAGTTCTGAGCTCGCCAGTATGAGAGAGACATGGACATACTGGAGAGAGTCCAATGAAGGGCCACAAAGATGGTTAAGGGACTGGAGCACTTCTCATAGGAGGAAAGGCTGAAAGAGATCAGACGGTTTAGCCTAGAGAAGGCTCAGGCGGGATCTTATCAATGTATATAGATACCTGAAGGGAGGGTGCAAAGAGGACAGCTCTTTCCAGTGGTTCCCAGTGACAGGACCAGAGGCAATGGGCACAAACTGAAACACAGGAGGTTCCCTCTGAACATCAGGAAACACTTTTTCACTGTGAGGGTGACCGAGCACTGGCACAGGTTGCCCAGAGAGGTTGTGGAGTCTCCATCCTTGAAGATATTCAAAAGCCGTCTGGACATGGTCCTGGGCAACCGGCTGTAAGTGGCCCTAGTTGAGCAGGGAGTTGGACCAGATGACCTCCAGATGTCCCTTCCCACCTCAACCATTCTGTGATTCTGTGAATCTAATTGCTCTCACCAGCGTGTGCTCTTAACACATTACTCTTCCGCATTAAAACTTTCTTAGCAGTGAATTGACATGGAGAAAAACTGGTAAATGTTGGTTGACGTTCACGATCTCTTTCCAATTCTCAGTGTCTAGAGGCAGGGACAAGCAGCGCATTCCCGTACAGCGGCAGGAGCGGCTCTGGGAAATGCGTGTTCCCAACACGGTGCCACGTGATCCTCGGCACAGGACCAGTGATGGTGGGAACAGCACATCTGACGTGGACAGAGAGACAGGTTGCCCACATGGGCTTTTGTGGCTGAAATGCATTCCCCAGCTCTCCAAGGCCATGGGAAATGCTGGTTCCTGGCTCTTCCTGTAGTCAAGCCAATCTTTTTGAGTAGGAAAGCCATCTCCCAGCTCCCTGGTAATTGCTTTTGTGGTAAATACAGTTGGGGCTGAAAAACACTAACAGGGATAGCTTTTGTGCAATTAATTATTTTCAAAAGGAACTGGGATTCAGCCAAACGCTAATGAAGTCAGAGGGAAACAGGAGCTGGGCCATGCACGAAGCAATGAAAAAGCTTTACCAGCAGTTTAAGAGCTGTATCGTTTTCTTCACAAAACCAGATGGATACATCTTTCTGCAGCCCTTTGCAGTCACTTTTCACACTTGAGTTCTCCATTCCTTCTGCAAACGATATCACTTAAATCTTGCACTAGTATTTTAAAAGAGAAACTAATATAAGACGAAGGACTGGTGTACAGTGGAAAAGCCTGAGCCAGAACTTCAAAATATTAATAGAGTGAATGAGAAATAGCTTGTTTAGTCTGAAATAACCTGCTTAGTGTGGAAAATAGGGTGGGGAGAAAGGCAAAATGGAAAGAAACCCATACAAGACGGACTGCCTAATATTTTTTAAGTACCAGGTAGAAAAAGAGATGTAGGGACACAGGGGCTTCCAGGATGGTAAGTTGTGCTGTCATGACTGGTCTTGAGTTAAATAAATGAGAGGGTGCGGCATTTTTGACCCTATGCCCACCTCCAAGAGCGGCAATGAGCCAAGGCCGTGAGAACTGCTCGCTCACACGGAGCTACTGGGGAGCAGACGGCGGGGTGAGCAGTACATGAAGTCCCCGTGCTGAACACTGCTAGTGATTGGGATCACTGGCAGTCGGTACATTTGAAATGAGACCATGTGGCTTGTTGGCTCTTTTTTCCCAAAGGTTTTCAGTCCTATTTTGGGTTAACAGCCAAAGAGTATGGCTGGATGGGTGGATGAGCCACGTGCTATCTGGCAGGCCAGATTTTTGAGCTTTTGCTGTATAGAAGTATGCCTACCTTGTCTTTATGATGCAAATGATTTTATGTACCTTCTGTTAGGCATGAATAACATCTTCCCTTAAATTTTCACATTCGTATGCAAATAAACAACACAGAGGTCTTGCCAATGTCTCCTCCATATTTCAAGAAAGCTCAGCCATCCTCCTTTTTTCCAAATCATCCAGCCTCTGTTAGAAACACCTTTTATTTTTAAATCAGTTTTGTGGAATTGCTGTCTTTCAGAGTCCAGGAGAGGGTAAGGCAGACAAGCTTTCTGTGGACAAGAAAGCTGTAAAGACCAGAAAAGGGAAATGTATAATCACCACAATAAAAAGCATGCTTACAATCACTACTAAGTTACTGAGAAAAAACTAGTTGTCTACACACCCCTTGACGGTGGGCTACTATTAGCCAGAATGATATAATTAAAATTACTCAAACTGGGCAGTTTGAAAGTCCTTCCCATTCCTCTGCTCCACATCCCCAGCTATCTGTCTGTCTGAGATTTCCGTGTCTGAAATATGTTAGAAGATGCCTTGCAAATATGCCCAAGGTTTGATACAGTGAGCATGTGTGGGATTTACTGCACATATGGTATCCAGTTGACCTGCAGATGGGCCATGGCCATTTGCCAAGGACATGGCAGTGTCTGGCGGCCGGCTGAGAATTACTTTGGATATCCAGAGGTTCTGGGCAAATGCTCAAAGTCTTCCAATGCCATCCCACGTTTCTAGGCAGAAAAAGAAACCACCACATATGAAGAAGACCCAGGCATACGTCAGCCCCAGTTACATGTGTGGGTATAATATACCTGAGTCCCGCTCTTCTAAACAAGGTACGCTAGTCCACTTCAACCTTAGCAGGGTGAAGAAAGGGGAGATGGACCTGAAGTCAGTGCACGATGACCCAGGCCAACAGGGTCAGCATTGCTCCAGTCTGTGTGTCACACGGGACTGCAAAAATAAAGATGATGCTGGGATCTGCTAAAACTGCACATCATCTGCTGGTGATGGTGGAAGCCACCTTCAGAGGCAGCAAGGAGGCTTTTTCCCTCAGTTAGTAAAACAGGAGAGTGAGTTAGGCTTGGTTTGTCCAGACTCTGCCCTTGAGCTGCTGTGCGTGTGCAGCCTCTGTGGCATTTCCACACACAAATCCCAAAGCGTGGTACTCACGGGACACCAGCTAAACTTGTAGAGGGAGACGAGAAACAAAGTATCGTCACAAGTGACAAATTTAACTGACCTGTGTGCATCCTCTTGCCAGGCCAATGACTTAAGCTTGGAGTGGCCTTATTAAGTAAACGGAAAGATAATTTTCTTTCTGAGGCAATAGGAGACCCTCAGCAGAGAAGAAACCATGGTCATCAAAGCACCAAACTCTGTAAACAGGAACCTTGGGATCAATAGAAAACCAAGAAGAAAAGGAAATAAGGACTAATGTTCTCTCGAAATAACCGAGGATAAAATGGGATAGCAGGTGATGCAGGCGAAGCAGCCCTCGGGGGAAATGTGCTAGCACTTTCTAGTTATTGCTTTGGTACTCCCCTGTATGCAAGCGATGGTGTCAAGAGCTGGAATTGCTTGGAGTATCACGGCTTGCTCTGTGCCCCAGCACCTGTCTGGACACTAACCAGAATAAAGAGAATAAATCATTTGCTGTGGTTTGCCATTTTTGTCTCTGTGTTTTTGGTTCTTGGGTGTTAAAAGTGCTTTTTTGCTGAAGCCAGTGTATGCATTGCAAAAACGCTGTGGCTGTTCACAGCACCAGATATGTGTGTGTACAGCATAGTAAATTAAATGGGGAGAGTGTTAATACTGGTATAGGTGCAGTCATTCTCATTACACCTACTGCCATTTCTAAACATGTGTTTTAATTAATAAAGAAGTAAGTGGGAGAAGAGGATTCAGAGGAAGCACTGTCATTAGCGCAGACGGGTAAACGTGATGCACAGATAATATACACACCTTGGCAGAATTTGTAATCTGCTCATTTCATTACTCTTCAGGTCTCTTATTACAGGGTTTTCCAATGTGTCTCTTTTCTGACTTATTCATACAAGACATTGAAAATGATGGAAGAGCTGGTGAGGATGGAGAGGGGGAAAAAGCTGTTGGGGAAACAATCATACACGTCTGAATCAGAGACTAACAACTTGTCTGCTGGTGAATTATGTTTTTGTTCATTTGTTTTTACTAAGCTAAGCGAGTTCTTTTAAATTCAATTTTTATTGTATTTGGTTTTTTACAAACAAGCCAAACAATTGGGAGAACAAGGCAAGAAGGTGGTGAAGAGGCAGGGCTGAAACGCAAAACGTCCCGGTCCCTGCTGGGGTCAGACACTGCTCAGGTCACTTCCCCTGTGCCTCAGTTCAGCCTTGTGTAGGATGCAACCAGCACTTTCCTCATGGATGTGGCTTGATGTTTTGTTGCTGTGAAGCACCTTTATCTCAGGGCTTACATTTAATAAACGTGCAGGGAATTAAATAACAGCAATGATAGTGCTACCAAATCAGCAGTGTGCTTTTCCGTAGAATTTAACACTTTTTCAAAGGAAGAAAATTGTGAGGCTGCTTTGGGCTCAGCCTTGTTTCCCTCTCCCTCCCCAGGCTTCCCCCTCAGCAGTGCCGAGGAGGCTCTGCCCTCTCTGGGCCAAGGTCCCGGGATGAAACTCCCCGAGCAAAGCTGCTTTTTTTGTGATTTTAAAGATTGCTCAAGAGCAAGCCTACTTTTCTGCTGCCTTGCCTTTGTCCAACCTGCTTGTTATTTAAGCAGGAGGATCTTATTCTGCAACCTAATGTGTTCAGAAGGGAAAGCTCTCTGCCAAATTCCCATTTCCTCCCTTCTCTTTAGGCACGCGGAGTTGTTGCTGTAGCCATTAATAACTGATTAATGGCTTCTGCAGGGAAAGGGACTTGCTCTGCTGCCTCCTTCACTGCAAAGGTGCTGTGTGAAACCTGCCATGGACTTGCAGGTTTTGGGGTGCTCCCGGCTCCAGCTGTAGGTTGAGGTGGGTGCTGGTTAGACCCTGGCACCCCTCTGAACAGCTGAGGCTTTCCACCCTCTGGGAAGCCCCAGCAAAGTATCCTGGTGGCCTGAAAATCCGGGTGCCCCCTCCCTACAAAAGCAACCCTCATGTCCCAGTTTCTCTCTCTGCTCATCACAGGTCGTGGCGAGCAGCTCCTACCCCTTTGAAGATACCTGTGTGCCTTGCAAATATTTCTCCTCCTTGTAGTTTCCTTTTCCCACCTTATCCAATAGCACCGTATAAGCCCATATTTTATGGTCCATAGACCATATAAGTCATACTTTCCTGGCTGCACAGGTGTTATCTGTCACGGTAGTCACGAGCAAAAATCAGGCACTCTGTTTTCAGACTAGACAGGAGTTACCTGGTGTCCCCTGCCAGCAAGGCCAGGAGGTGGCTATAGCAAACCTTCACGGAGGAGGGAAATAAGTCATGGCAGAGGGGCTCTGGCCGCAGCGTCCCTCAGTGAGTGCTGCTGGTCAGCGGGGCAGGCACGGTGGGAGCTTACGCCCAGCACCCACCGCTGGGTTTCTCAGCGTACCCACCGTCCCAGCGGTGGGTACCTGCCCCAGCAGAGGCATCTTCCACCAAAACTTCCCTGTCAGCGGCTTCTTGCGAGCTACGGGTATAAACTTTCTCACTGCAACATGGCCTTGGCCAGGGTAGCGTCGGCCAAGTCACCTTTACAGCCCAAATCTGCCCCCCCCATGGGTGTGAAGCAAGCAGCATGCTACCCAAAAGCCTTGCCTACCTCCCTGTCATCCCTAAGACGATGACACGCGTAATGAGCTCCATGGTCTGTAAAGAGAACGATCAAACAACAGCCTCTGAGTAAGTTACTTGTGGCACGAATATATTGGCAGGTGTATGTGGGTTTTTTAATCCTCCTGCCATAGTGAGAGGATAAAATTCCCAACACAAATGGCAACTCTGCAGCAAGTATCTGACATAATTACAGTAATTATATTGTCTTCGCGCTCTCTTATAAACCAGTGACAGTATATATTTAATGAGTTCTTTCCTGTTCAGCAGGTTGCTCCCAGCCGCTCAGATTTGCAACTGCAATGCAGAGGTATCTTAAAATAACATTAACCCTTGGAAGCGATGCCCCTTTCTGCGGGGAGGCCGGCGGGTCTTTCGGAGCAGGGCCTGACTCTGCACGCCCTTCCCCGCGCCGTTGGAAAGACGGGCAGGCTGCGGAGCAAGCCCCCGTGTGGGTCTCATTTGCCCTGGTGAGTAAAATTTTGCCAGTTCTGCCTGCGTGAGCTGGATGCGAGCACTGTCGGAACGTAACCTGCTTGTAACCTGCGTGCAAGTTACAAGCGGTTCAACCCACGGTGGTTTATGTTGTATAGTCTGACGCCACGTCCTGTAGGAAAGCCAAGGTTTTTCTTGTCTTTTCACAGCAACCAAGTATTTTTGCAGCCCCTGCAGAGGCACCTCTGGAGGCGCAGCAGGACACGTGGGGCAGTGCCGACGCTCTCTGTGCCCGGAGCGTGCAGCTGGTCCAGGCTGCTCGGCACATCCCGCGCATCCAGGTCAATGGGCAGGTAACACGGGTCGCTCCGGGGACAGCCACAACTGAGCCATTTGAAATCCACCCCTTCTCTGCAGAGAAGCCTGTTACATTGCCACGGCAGGGACTAGGACAAAGCTTACCATGTCTGTCACCGGGAGCACGCTGGTGAAGCAATCCCTCCGCCCGGCAGGAAAGCCGGCACACACCTGCGCACTGGAGCGCCTACACCTGACCTTCACTGCTAGCTCCGCAGTCCTCTGCCCTCCCCGGCCCAGACCCTTAGCTGCATCCCCTGCTTCAGCCCCATAAACCAGCCCACTGACACGCAGGGTATTTAAAAGCCAGCTCTAAAACCTGAAAATGAGTGCACACAAGAGGACCGCAGCCAACTCCCTGGTGCCCGGTGCCCCCGGCGCAGCGGGAGGCCCCCAGCCTTCCCCAGCAGCGGGCTTGGCGCTAGCTCCCGCTCACACCCCTGCAGCAGGGCTGCGCTGGGACCCCCAAGGGGCCTGACTAAGTCCATGTGTGAGTTCTGCATCTGGCCCATGCCTCCGGCACCATGCGCTGCCCACTGGGCAAGGAAAAAGCTGCAGAGCTGCAGGACAGCCGGGGAGTACCAGGTTTGCTGTGCAGCCCCTCCATGCTTGGCCAGAGGGGACTGTGCCCTCCTCCTGCCACCCATGGCTGGGGGACAGGGTACCACCTCCAGCCCTTGCCCTAAAGCATCATCCTTGTGCACGGGTAGGAGAAAGGTGAGAAAGGTGGAGAGCTCAGGAGACACCGACGCTCAGCCAGGTGTTTCCAAAAAACAGAAATGTCTAAAAAAATAATAGAAGTGGAGAGATAAATGCCAATTTTAAAGTATTTTGCTTTAAGCAAAACTGCCACAAACTATCCCCTACCAAAGTAGGGTGATCCCATTGAACTTGTGTATCCCCAAAAGCATCTTTGGCATTGCCTGGGAACTGCTCCTCTTCCTCTTCAGCAGCCAGCATCACCTGGGACCTCCTCATGCTGCTGGGGGCTGGAGGCAAGCAGGGTTACAGGGGTTTAAACAACAATACAGAGCTACGGCGCTTTGTGACAGCGGCATTGCTGCTTTTCACAGCAGTGACGTGCCACCTGCCAGCTGCATAGATGTGTCCTGCACCATGTCCATCTTAAAATGAGGCGACAGTGGAGGAAAACCAGTTTGGTGAACTTCTTTCAAACCCAGTCTATTTATTTATTTTAAAGAAAGTAATTTGAATTTTGGGTAGCTCCCCAAGTGTGTGGAGGCCTCAAATATTCAGATTTATGCCTAAATTTTTTTTTATGTCTATCACAAGACACATGCAGCTGTAGTTCAGAGGAGCGTTGAGCACATGCCTTATCTTCATGGACTTCAAAAGGATTTACGCTTGTGCTTTGGTGCTCTCCTGAAGAGAAGCACATTCCTGGAGCCTTATGGTGGGTCTGCACGGTGACTTCCCCCAGGGTAAGAGTCTGCTTAAAACAAAAAACAACCAAACAAGCAGTCTTGCACCCTCAGCTGCCTGGGGAATTTAAACTCACATCGCAAAGCGCAGGTTTGTTCTGAAGGCGCAGGCACCATGCTTGGCCTTCGTGAAGCGCTGCTTTTCTTCTTGAATCTCATCTTGTCGAAGGAAAAAAAAAAGCTAACAATAATTTTGGTAGACAGCATATGCAGAGCTCAGGATTAAGTGTCAAGTAATACAAACAAGGTAGCAACTCAGAGCTCAATGCAAATAATCACTTGCCTGAAATCTGTTCCCGGGCTGTATAATGTCAAGTCAGCCCAAAATTTTAGGCACACTGTATTATTTGACTTAAACGCCCCCCCCCTTGCATTTTTTCCCCTCACTGCTAACCAGCATTGACTGCATTGGATTTTCAGATGCTTTACAGATTAAGGGGATTCTCTGGCTTGGGCTGGACCTGCAGTGACATCTCGTGGTCCCCTGCAAGGCGAGGTGCTGGCTGCCAGGCAGCGCAGCGCAGCCCCCCAACCCGAACCTCGCACCGGTGCCCCTGGACCACAGCACTGGCCAGCACTGGCCAGCACACATCTCCCAGAGGACTCACCTCCACCTGGGGCGTCTGAATGCCCAAGTGGGGAAACAAACACAGGCCTCCTCCTGCGACATCCCTTCCCTTCACCTGCAGCACCAGGGGTAACTTCAGGAATCATCCTTTTGTGCATGAAGATAAACAGATTGTGAAAATCGAATCCTTGCACAGAGAGCCTGGGGGTGGGCCATGCTTGCCTGCAAAGCCTGGGTGCTTTTAACTCGAGACAAGGAAAAGAATGAATCTGCCTCCTCCCGCATTTGTGCTTGTCTGAGACTCACGTGGGAGCAGGATGCTTTTCCCTTCGCCACTTCTTCTTTTGTTGTGACTCTCAAACCATTTCCCACTGAAAACCAACACGCTCGCTGTTGGTGTCTTAGTAGAGGAAATTAAATCCGACATTTCAGTGTTATCTGATTTCCCATCCCTGTACACCATTGTATAATTTCACCACCTACTCGTTTGTTTTCTTCACACTCAAGTACATTTAGAGAAAATACAATCCTTGGAAGAATATTTAGTCAGAGAAAGGTTGTAATCAGCTTGGATAGAAATCAGACATTTGCTTGAAAAAGGGGGAAGGGAAGAGGAAATGAAATGGAATAACGTATTTTCTGTGAACTTAGGGCACCAAAAATTTTTATGGCAAAACTGTAGCATGAGAAGGAAAATAGTTGAAAAACTTTGGGGGAAACACTGCTCCTGAGGTATTGCACTAAAAATAACACGAAAGCCAAAGTAAAAGATCTGATTCATTAAACGTCATCTGTGTTCATAAAACAAAAAAAAAAAGTTACAGGAAAAGACTCATGAACTTTTCCCAGGGCAAAATAACTAGACGTCCCATGTAAATCATCAGATATATCAACATTTAGGGTCAGATCGGCAGTAACTACGTCATGCCAGGAGAACGTGCAGAATGTAGACACCTAAGACCAAAACTGGGATTTGAAAAGCTGCTCCACACTGTCTAATCCATCAAAATACTCAGTCCTGGGAAAGAGGAGAAGCACGGTGTACTGACGAGCAGCCGCGGCACCGAGCTTAGGCATTAGCCCAAGAGCATGTCCTCTCGGGCACCTTCTTCCAGCCCTTTTACTGGACCTGGCTCATAGCACAGAGGAGCACCAGTCACAGGCCAGCACCTCGCTCTGCTGGGGGCTCTGCAGGCAGATGGTCCCAGTGAAGGCAAGGAAAGCTCGTAATTATGTTATGCAAAAATGCAGATGCTGTCCTGCATCTCGTACGCTCCTCCAGTGAGTCAGCTCAGGTTTAACAAGAGCACATGATCACAAGCGTCAGGACTAGCACTTACGTTTCTTTTTCTTGACTATGTGTAGTTATTCTAACTTCCTTATAGGCACTTATGCAAGTCTCACAGCAGTTTACAGTCTAAGACATTATGCAAATACAGTTAGGAAACCTTAACATATTTTCCAGTTCATTTCAAGTTATTAAATAAAGTCAAAGCTGATCTTTCTTCCAGTCCTTTGGCACCTCCTGAGAGCAGGATAGTGTGATCAGTCCTCTAATAATTTTCCAGTTCATACGACATTCACAGAAATAAGAGAAAGGCCAGCCGGAGAGAAGGTCAGGAGATTGTCTGGGGCAGTCACCTGCCCCAAGGCAGGATTCACCTCTGGCTAACGCATTTTCATCAGATGTGTGGCTGATTGCCATGCACATCCGAAAAGGCCCCCTTGGCGATCTCTTCCAGTGCTCCATAATCTTTCCTGTACACGGTTCCTCCCTAGTGACTAATCTAAATCTTCTTTGATTCAATAAGCCTATTATTTCTTGTTCTAGCCAACATGAACATTAAAGACACTGAAAAGATGAAAGGAATAAATTGTTCTCTTTGTGTTTGGAGACTTGCATTTCCTTTGAGTATTCTGTAGACAAACCTACTCAAACTCCTTCGATCTTCTTCTTATATTTCTCATTCTCATGTACTTATGTTCTCATGTTTTCTAGATTTTTGTTAAATCTCGTTGCTTTTCTCTGAACTGTCTCCGGTTTTTCCTAACAAGTATGACATATGAAACTAGACCTGATACTTCAGCTGATGCATCTCCAGAGATGAACAGAAAGAGGTATTTTATGTCATACGGATGATACAGTCCTTATACGTCTCAATGTTTCTGTTCATTTTGCAGCATCACGATGTTGTTAGAATGGGTCTCAAAATGAATGCCAGCCAACGACCTGACCTTTTTCTGCCAAGCTGACCTTTAATTCCTCTCTTTCCTGTCTGCAAAGTTTGTCAGTTCTGCTCAATTTCTCAAGATGATTTTGAACCCTAATTCCACCCTTCAACATGCTTGCAACCTCACCTGCCTCAACATACAATACAAAACTGGTCCTTTTTTCCCTGCTATATATCCTGCCTGAAATAGATCATAAAGCAGTCACAAATATCTCTCTTGTGCATATGTATCCTGCAATTCAACGATCACTGCTTCTGCTCTTTTTTTTTTGCTGTACCCTTCCAAAAAAAAAGAAAAACAAAGACACAAAGTTATTTGTTTGTTTGTTTGTTTGTTTTAAAAATACACAATATTTTTACTGTAAGCACTCGTAAGAAAACATAAAACAGTGAAACAGTAGACCATCTTCCCCACAGGGACATGTATAGGAACCTACGGCATGTTTGAAAAGTGTGTGTGCTGTGAAAGTGATCTCTACACATGTAAAGAGATTTTACAGTTTTAAAACTGATTTGTTCTTTTCCTCTCTGACTTGTTTTTCATTTTTACATTAGGAGGAGCAGGATTTGGACCCATGTTGGAAACGGTTCTGTATTTAAGTCAGTGAAATTAAGTGGTTCTTTCACATTGCTTAGCACAGTAATTCTCGATCTTTCACTTTTTAGATTAGACTATAAAACTCCGGACTGCTTGCTTCAGAGCCCCACAGTTGAGCAATGCAGCACCCCGGGACTGGATTCAGTGCACCAAAGCTGTTGATTCCTACTGTCCCAACTGTTAAGGGATGAATTTGACATTCACAGTGATAAAGTTACTGCAAGCTTTGGTAAAGACGTTAAAGTGAAAAAAGGGTTGTTCAGCACCTTGATTTCTCATGGAACTAGAGCAAAGAGGAAAATTAAAACCAATTCAAAACATGAATACAAATTTGCATTAAAATTCAAGCTATTACAAATCTTCTTAGTTCAAGTCCTTTTGTCATCAGAAAACGTTATTTATATGATAGCAAATAGAAGCCCCACATTTTAAGGTCATTTTTCCACCTTTACCATTTAAACTTTTGGCTCCATTTTAAGCAACAAGCAAGCTGGGGTTAACTTATGCAATAAACTCACTCCATTCAGCTATGCTGGAGTCACCAGCATGAACCAGTGCTAGTTCTGCTTTCAGTCACACGATGGTAAATACCACCTTCGCTCACACTGGCATAAGAGACAGACAACTGCCCAATTGTCAGGAGCTTCACGGGGTCCCACAAGGTATCCACAGGAAAATGGTATGCTAACTTGGACCAGGAATTGCTCTGCCTTTGTGGACTTCAATAGGAACAGAAAAGTTCCTGGTGACTTAAAGGAGTTGGTCCCAAACAGGAATATCTGTAAACATAATAATAACTCACAGAAGACATCTCGTGCAAAGAAAGGGGAAAAAAAGAGCCCATATGGAACAAAAGAGAAAATCTAGGAGAGCAGTGAGAATGACAGAACAAGTTTAGCAATGGAAACGTGCATCAAAAGGATGCGATACCTGAAAGCAAGTGAAAATCTTTGAAAGAGACCTTTCAGAGAGCTATAGTCAGTGAAACACCAAAGCATTTTTGGTCCAAGAAGACACACGTGAATCCTAAATAAAAAGTGCTCTCACAGTGACGTGACTAATTAGGATTATGTGTAAAAATACAATTTCCAACCACAGAGCTCCTTATGCCGTGGCTATTTTCACTTGGACACAGAAATTAAGATTTGGCAGCTCTGAAAATACTTTTGCTTCACGTGCTCTTGAAAGAATAAAGTTAGAAAGAGAGGAAAGTATGAAATTTGGTGCCAAGCAAACAGTCTAAAAGGGAGAAACTCTTTTAGACTCTGAAAATTACAATTTTACATTATGTCACTAATTTCTGTGTGCAAAGGAGCCAGTTCATTATAGAGCCACAGATTCTTTCCGTGACTAGAAATAACTGATGACCTGAAAAAAATCCACAATCCATACAACCCAACATTGAGCTAAGTTGCAATTGTTTTCTGAGCTGAAGGAATGACTTCACTCACAACCTTGACGCTCTTGATGACATAAGTCAGTCCCTCCCAGCTCTGGGTAGGAGGAACGCTTCCTCCTGGACTAAGAATACAGTGCTTCAGATGTACTGTTCTTCATCTCCTCCATTCATGAGCAATGACCACTTGTCCCCTTCCTCCTCAACAAAACCATTACGTCTCGGCAGCTTGTCTGAAGTCAAGGAAGAAAGAGACACTTGGCTAATCTGATCCCAAGGAGCCAGTCTGGATGAATCCCTCCTCCTATCATCCATTCCAATATGAACACTGATCTGGGAAGGGGTAAGTGGCTTCATGCGGCCTTGAGCTTGTGCTTCATAACTTTCTGTGTCTGGTTTCTTATAACTAAGAAGAGAAAGAGAAAAGATGTTTAGTACCAAGAGGTCAATGTGTAGAAGCGTCTTTGGCATTAAAACAAATCAGAAACTTCTGACAACCTAAATGTTACCTGCACTTCAGACATAATGTTAATGGCTAAGAGTACTAGTCACACAGCATTAAGACATTTCAATAGTAAAAGAGAGGGACTTTCAAAGTGAGGTTCTTTAAGAAAAATTACGAGTTTGCTGAATTATGAAAGGGTTCACAGTAGACAATTGCAGGGGAATGGACTTGATGACCCAAAAATCACTTTCTGATTCAATGTATTCTAGGTCAAAAAAAGCCCAGCAATGGCAAATATACATGGTCTTCTTCACATATATGTATGATCATGTTCTCTGGAATCTGAAGTTCTGTTCAGCTGATGTGAAGCTTCAAGAAAGATTATTGTCCTACAGAGTATACTGTAATACAGCTTCCATAAGTCTGAAGCCAAATATGTTTTGGGGGGTTCTCAATATCTAACCACAATGGTGTCCGATACTTAATGTAATCAGCACAAGATAAAAAGAACTAGAGAATAAAGGAATCCCTTAATAGAAATTTCTCATCCTTTGGATAACTAGACACAGAAAGTTTTTAGGATGAAAATTCTGTAGTGGTAGGGCTGATTCTGCAATCAGACATGAGCATGTATGTAGTTTTTATTCTAGATTGTAGTCTCATTGAGCATTTGCAGCATCAGAATCACGGTGCAGCAACAGATTTCCTATATTAGTTTATGCTATACTATACTATACTATACACTACAGAAGACCCCAGCTACAGTAGAAATATTTGAAGGTTTGGACTAATTTCAGACACTGTAAAAAGTCTTATTTTTGAAAGATGTTTGCTCACAATGTTATTAAAAACTGGTCCACTGTAACTGCACCCAAAAAGGGCACCCAAAAAATGTAGCATAAAAAAATTAATAGAATTTGAAAAATCTTATTATAGTTCAGAAATTGGTTTGCTTCCAAAAAAAATAGAGTAAGATACTTTATCTGTAGCAGGGTGCAAAAGAATAAATACACTGCTTCTCTGTTTCTCTCTGGCTAAATTAAATAAACAAAAAAATAAAAACAGGTATACAAATCTTTTAAAAAATATCTACTGCTACATTATGGATAACTGTCTTTTGAATGATTTGTTCACTTGATACTCACAGCAAAACCAGTGCTGATCATTACCTCGCTTGGTGTTGAACTAGATCTCCAACACAGGCGCCCTGGTGGCATCTAGTCACACTTTTAGTTGCTAGTTAAAAAATGCTCAGTACAATCTTAGTCCAGGTGTGTTCATAATAGTGACATCTGTCTCTTTTGGAGCCAAAGATTAGACAGAACAACCCCAAGCTAAAGGACTGTCAGGTACTTCTAGGTATGCAAACCCCAAAGTAACATCTCACTTGGGTCCCAGCAGCAGTGCTGCCTACGGTTCCCCAATTGATTAGTATGAGACAACTTGCCATTTCAGCTGCAGGGAAGACAGCACGACAGACACAGAAGAAGCTGCCATTGCAGCTGATCCCATCCAAGGCTGAAGCACGAGGCCAACAGGCATGAACACACCTAGCAAAAAAACATACGGACATCAGCCAGAACCGCCTGTCCCAATGGACGTTTCTGTCCTTGCATATCATAGAACAGATCAGCAGTTCTACAACATGACTTGCTGAGACCTCCATAAACACAACTAGATTGATATATATTTACTCACTTATTTTTAAATATGTCCCTTCCATTGCAAGGGATGACCTTTGCACCAATTCAGCTACAAGACTGCGGCCACAAGGTAAGCTGTCCCTTCCAGCTATTCTGCACATATGAAACAAAGCAAAAGCAACAGAAAGACCAGGCAATAGTCCAGGCAAAGGAGGGAGAAGTTATTCATAAAGAAAAAGAGGAATGCTTGAAGTAAGCTTTAAGGAGGAATTTGGAGCATGAGAAGGTATCTGACAGAAGCAGAGAGAATACAAGTAGTAGGAGAGAAAACGTGTGACGTGGGGTGAATAAAAGAGGGAGCACCCAGCAATGGGATGGTATCTCTGATTAGAGCTGGGTTTGAATATACAGAAACTAATCCCCAAGTACTGCTATGTGAAATAGGAGCATGGTTTTAATTTCATCATATAAGAATTTATTCTTAAGAGTTTAAAATTTGGGAAATAAAGATTTTTTTCTACAACATGAAAAAAAAAAGAACTGTATTAGTTCTTTTAGCTGTTCAAAAAGAACTATTTATTTTATCCTCCTTCTGCTGAGTTTTAAATACTCTAGGAACCTCTCTTTGGTTCCTTGAGCAGGAAATCCTGGGAGAGACACCACAAAGCTCAACTGTGCTGCTGTCTTCAACAAGCTGAGCTCTGGCAGTCACATACCTGCTGCTATGGGTATTCCAAGCAGATTATAAATTAAGGCAAGAATCAGATTTATTCGTATTCTTCGAACTGTTCTCTTTGATAAGTGAATACTGGCAACTACATCCAGCAAGTCATTCTGCAAGACAGAAGAGCATTGAAAGTTTCCCCGTGCAGTCTTCAGAATACCAAACCAAAAAGAGGAGTGTCAGTGATAAAAGAGGACATGTCAAAACTGTAGTGCTCACTCGGATAAGAACAACATCTGCTGCTTCAATGGCAACATCGGTGCCCGTTCCAATTGCAATTCCAACGTCGGCTCTGGCTAGTGCAGGGGAATCATTGACTCCATCACCAACCATCGCAACCTTCCTCTTCCCATTTTGGAGCTCCTGGACCTTTGCAACCTTGTGAGAAGGAAGAACCTCAGCAAAGACTTTTTTGATCCCAACCTACGTACAAAGAAAGAAACATACCCTGTTGATGATATGCTTCATGCTAAAAGGAAGAGCCATTTGTGTTATGGGTGAAGGGGAAACAAAGGAAGATAACCAAACTGATTCAGGTATAGGCAACACTTGCAAGCTACACAGAAAGGCTGAAGAGCAACATGCCTTTGGCATAAGAATGGGACTGATACAGCCCCCTCCATCTTTACTGCAGAGATGCTGGCAAACCATGCTCTGCCCTTAGTGTCACGCCCTGCAGGGCTTCTGAAGTTCTACTGGCCTGGCAATAAAGGTTTGATGGGTAAAAGAGCCAGTTTTCATGCTGCTTGATGCATCAATAAAGGTTTCAGTGAAATGCAACACAGGAACCATGTATGATCAGGCAGTTATACTAGGGGAAACACAGAAACGCCAAGTATGTGCAAGTCTCAGGGAAACTAGGAAAATAAAGCAGATGGCTGGCTAAACGCTTGTACCCATCCGCATCTCAACTAATATGGAATTGCTACCAATGCCTTTAGCGCTGTAGTTGAAAAGCAGGTGGGTGTACTAAAGAGGGCTGGGATAATGCCCCTGGTTGGCTGCCTCACCAGGCAGAGATCAGCTTTTCACTATACAAGGTAGAAGCTCTCTTTTAACCTTTTAAAAAAAAAGTAACATTTTAAAAAGTTTTTAGGACTGGCTTACCATTTTCCCATTGGAAAGGGAGTAAGTGCCAAAAATTCCATGAAAATGTAGGTTGGGACAGACTAAGCTTGTTTGAAAACTTCACTTGAGTGCCTGGAACCATAAATTGAAGCTTGTTTCTGAAAGACTTCTTCTCTTAACAAAGAAAGGTGGGGTGGGAAAGTGCTTTACCACAGTTGAACACAAAGGCGAAAGCGTGAATCAAAATAGGAGAAGGATTAAAGCATCACACTGAGAAACAAAACAGATGTCACAACATACGAGAACATGCATACCACAGTGCTGGCTGAGTTAGCTGTGTGGTGGGATACCTTAGGAAAGCAAGGTGGCACATGGTAGATTAGTAGTAGACCAATGCAAAGGGAAAGAGGGAAATGAAGATGGAGAGAGTGGAAATGTAGCAAGGTAGAGTGAGAATTTGGCTTTGCCTTTGGAGCAACATTTATAGTTTGAGATCAAGGAAATCTCATATAAACCAAATCACTTTTAGACTGCTATGCTTCTTAACAATAATTCTTATTGTTATTACTATGTTACCTTTAAAGATAATGACAAATCCCCACTTCCCTTATTGGGAACAGGACTGGACCTTAAAGGAACTTTCCTTCATCACTAACCAAACACAACTGCCCTTCAGTGAAGGGAAGCAGGAGGCTTCAGTTCAGCAATGGACTAATTACTGCAAGAAACTCTGTACCTCTGGAGAAGTACTCACTGCTTGTCTTCAGTGGGATCTTAATGCAGCCACTGGTCTTTACTATGCCATTGTACCTGACCTGATTTTCAGCCCAATTCAAGAAAAGTTAGTCTTCATTTAATGTATCCAGGGAAACTCTGAGTTCGTGCTCCAAATTCACTGGGGTAAGCAGAGTTTTAGAACCTCATCATGTATGTTTTTGAAATACAATGAAGCAGATACCTGAGTAGCAATGGCTTTTGCAGTTTTTCTGTTGTCCCCCGTTATCAGCACCACATCTATTCCCATGTTTTTCAGCGTGTGCACAGCAAGGGCTGCCTCCTGCTTGACAGTGTCTGCTACTGCGATCATTCCACACAACACGCCTGCACAAAGAAATGTCCTCTGTTAGAGAGAGCTGTGGGAGGCAAAGTGGCAGCAAGAGAACAGGACTCCCTCTCCGTCACACCATGGCGGCTTGTGAAATAACACATTCTGGGCAAAATTGAAACTCATAAGCCTGAAAAACTGTCTACAGTTTTCTAAGTTATGGTCTCTTTCTTACATACACACACGCTTTTCTCATTTATCTGTTTCAAATCGAACAACAAACACCTTTGATATTTAGGGACCAAGAGGAAAGGGAGAAAAGGAGGGTAGCTTTTAAATATGCCTGACTTCTAGGTTGTATGGTATGGACAAATACGATAGTGGGCCAGAGAAAGTTTTGGTATTTGTGCTCAGGTCAGATGTTGAAGCCATTCCTCCCAGAGGAAGCATATAGAGTATCTGCTTTTATGTCCCCTAATCTTTCTGGGTTGGATCTCTATTATAATTAATTACTTTCATACAGAAGTGTTGCACCTACCTTCCAACACATTGACACAAAGATGCATCCATGTTTTCTTCGTGACTTAGAAAAATCTCACATTGGTTTATCATTGCATGTTACCTTTCAAAAGTGAGGACTTAGGTAGGTTTTGCACCCCTGTATCTCTATTTGCTATCACTAGCAGCAATAGGAACACCAGCTGAACGCCATCAGAGCCCTTATTTCCATGTTAAGAGCACTTGATTTTGCTGGACTGCTGATGGAGCCCAGGCTGAGACATGCAAATGCCTCTCAAAAATTGCTCTGGAGGAACACCAATAATATTTATTCAGTAATTGAATCAGAGGCCCCGTTTCAAGATCACAGATGCACTGGCAGTCTATCACGGTTATAGCAGTTTCTCATATGAAGGTATTGTCTGGGATCTCTTTCTGCATGATACAGAACAGAACCCCTGGCAAATGGCAAAACTCATTTAGTCTAATCTGTTATACTTGAATAATCTAATGAATCATCATGTTTATTCACGATATGTTTTGAAATCAGTGATGCGATATGTTGGCGTGTGATCCTTAAGTGATGTAGAGTCAGAATGGGACATGGCACTGCACTGGCACTGCTTTTCTGAACAACAGTCCTAGACAACAGGAGGTTCAGAAATTAATACTTAAATTAAAAACTACCCAAAAAAATCTTATAAACACTGTTCTGAGGTGAAAGCTTTTTTTAAGAACTTTGATACTTTACAGTTCACAAGCAGTTCTGCACTAAAAGATTAGTCGTTTCTTGACACTAAGCCACTGATCAATTGTTCCAGAGTTTGTTTTTATCCATTCCATGGTAGGATCAATTGATATTTACTAAGTCACTCCAAAGAACAGCAGTTACCATCTATAGCCACTAGTATGGCAGTTTGTCCTTTCGTTTCATGGTCTGTCATCGCATCATTTACGTCATTTGCAATATGCAAGCCATTGCGTCGCATCCACTCACGATTTCCAATCAACACCGAGTATGTATGAGAAGCTGATGGACCTTTGTGCACAGACAAAAAGAAAAAGGAGCAACTCAAAAATAGTGAACACAAGCCAGAGATGTTTGAGGATGACAATGTCAGGTTGCATTATCTTCAGAAAGATATTCTGAAGAGGTTTTCCTAATTTTTTTTTTGTGTTCTGGACTGGAAATGGTCACACCCAAGACACAAGCAGAATTAGTCTTGTTGAAGTGCTGCTGTCACGGCCAAACACAAATGCATAAGCACTACCTGAAGACAGCCTCATAAAACTTTTCACCTTCAAGATTCTCCTTCAAGACTCAATCTGTGCCTGTTTATACACAGAAGTGCATCATGAACTTAATGGAAGTATTTGCCTGTATTTGCCTTTGCTAGTTGGCATTGTTTTTCTGAATACGTGCAGTATGCGCATTTCATAAATGCCATGCTGCTTTGTTCTCACAACTAATGACTTCTTTCAAATATAAAGGTTATTTCTGGTAAGAAAAAAGTAGTTTTGTTCTAACAAACAATGAAACAGTATGTAGAGCACCTCATTATGAATTCAGTCTGACTTCACAAGAGCCATATGAAGCAGGTGAGAAAATATTACATTAACACCATTCACAAATGGCACAGTTCTGATGATTAAAGTTCTTATTTAATTCTTCTAATAGCTTTCTCAAAAAGGTCAGGAGAGCCACAGTCTTCTGAAGAGAACTGATGAGCTTCTTAAGGAAGGCTTTAAATACTTTTTCTTTCTCTCCTACACTACAAAAGAGCAAAGTGGCTTCCACAGAGCCTGAAACAAAAACAAATGTATTGGCCTAACCAAAAACATCAGGCACTGAAACTTAGTTTGCAGATATAACACGCTTTATTGTGCATCTGCTGAATAGATTTTTTTTAAAAGTGCCTTGAGAGATATATGAACGGAAAACAAAAGGTCCAAGTTAATATGGAACTAAAGGGTAGAATATAAAAAGTAGCAGTAAGATAACATATATTAAAGGTAACTGCTCTAAATGGGAAGATAATGCTAACTGGCAAACTTTGCTCTCTGCTGGACCATTCTTCTATCCAAAAAGGTCATTGCTGGGTATGCCTTATTGCCGATGTATTGTATGGACTTTTTGAGTACCCATCACTGTAGCATCTAAATTCTTATTTAGGTTTCTGAATTGCAGAGGGATTGAGAATAGGGGAAAGAGAAAGCTTCAATTTTTGTTAAGGTGCATTTTTGTCCCTCATGTTCTTTGCCTCCTTCTGCCATAAATCCACCTTTCTGTTGTTCCTAGTCCAATAGGATTGTTTTACAGTGGTCGGCACTGTTGATTCATTATCCCTCTCATTGCGACTGGTGGTCACTTTGGGGGCAGACATACCATGTGATCCAGAGAGCATGATCAGCGTCTTATCTCCCAGAGGAGCACTGCTGTCCCTGCTGCTGTTAGTATCCAGCTTATCAAGACCCTCCTCGGCCATGCCCAGGACAGCCTCAACACCTCCGACTTTGCAGCTGATGCCACAGCCCGGGACTGCCTGGAAGTCAGTGCAGTATCCCAGGCTCTGAGTGCCAAGCTCCTGCGGACATAACCAGAGTTCATCATCAGTCTGTGCTGCCCACATGGGGTACAAATATTAGATAACTCCTGCCGAAAAGAGGTTTCATTCCTCCTTTTGACAATGACTGACTGACGGAAAAGCAGCATGGAGTATCAATAGCGCAGAACTAAAAATAAGGATGTTCTGGACGTGCTGTGGTTTAGACTTCTAGAAAGGGGCGGCCATACAGATCACATCCGGGTCTCAGCCCTAGCAGCAGCAAACCATAGAGGACAGCTTTTCCTGGTAGTTCAAGGATGAAGCAGTTACACTGGTGGTTCATGACCTCAGCCAAGACTAGGAACTAAAGAGAAATACTACAACAATAAGCCCTACAGCTTCTGAAAAGATGCAACTTCTAATTAACCTCACAGACAACTGCCTATGGGGGATCAGGCCTTTTATATTTATGTAAAAGTACAGTGAAAAACTATATCCGATTCCTGGAGTGATCTGGCTAGATGATAAGGAAACTGGGTCTTTCTGTTGAGTTAGAGAGAGAAGCCAATGAGTACCTTCAAGATGAGAAAAGGGATTACCAGGACTCTATAAGTTACAAAAAGAATGGAGAAAATATGCATTTATAAACAAGTTACTCTCGGTTGTCTTTGGAGGTTGGAATTACATGTACCTTTCAGTGACCTTCTTACAACACAGGGATGATAAGGCAGGTGGTAAGAATATTAGCAAACAGTATAGCATTGCAATTCATATAAGCCATGATCCAGTAATAACTGGTGCATGGGATGACTACAGAAGTGTTGGGGAACTAAGATAAATTTGAAAACAGAAAATGTAAAATACGAGAGAGGCAACTGAATCATTACCCATACTCTCTTTTTCCTTCTAAATTTATACGTTAACTTCCAAATTTTTCCACTGAAAGATCTATCACTAATAAGTTTGATATATTCTTGCCAATGAATTTTTCCATAAATCAATTAGTGACTTGTCTTAGCAGAAAGAAATTATTTATTTAAACCAGGCTTCCTATTTTGGTTACTATTTGTGCTTTCATTCTTCCTGAAACATTTGAGGAACACATGCAATATATAAATGAACTCTGAGGATTTGCAAAAATTGCAAAGATTTGTGTAATCTATTAATTCATTTGTGAAATTCACATATATCACAGTTTAGTATTCAGGTTTTAAAGCTTTTTGCCTAACCTGTTCAGATAAGCAAGTGACTAATAGAAGTGACTACAGTCAGGTAACATATGAAATGTCACCACACATATTTGCTTCACAATGCTATTTTAAGCATAAGTATTCCTCCTGCACATATTCCACAACCCTTATTTTCCCACTAGTTCAGGAAAAACTTTGTAAGATCTTGCTTGAGAACTCCACAGCATTACCAGAAAAGAAAAGCTTAGAATATGCCTTTTGGTATTGTCCAGATTAAGATGCACAATCATAAAGTCTGCCAGCTTTCCAGCCTGTTACTTTTTAGGCAGGCCTGTCCCTTTGGCACTTGCTCATTCTATACAACATTGCTGCATTTGCACAGATCCCTTCAGGCCTTAGGTGAAATAGGAAGGCTAAGTACCTCTTTGCAGTATTTAGTGACTGCCACTCCTAAAGGATGCTCGCTGCTGGCTTCTGCAGTGCCAACCACTGCCAGTACCTTCTTCAGAGAGAGCACATCCGTGTCTCCCAGCAAAAGCACCCTCATGACTTTAGGAACTCCACAGGTGATGGTCCCAGTTTTATCAAACATCACAGTCTTGATCTGTAAGAAATAAACCAGAGTTGCTGCCTAAGCCCTGCGAGCACAGGACTGCTCATATGCTTTAAACACATAAATACAGGCAAGACCTTAATAATCAGTTGACTATATCCACACCAAGAGAGAATAAACCTACAAAAGTAGGGATTCCTGTATGTACCTTGAACTGTCTGTACAATAGGTCTCCTTATGCTTTCTTATTCATTCCCCACACAGTGATTTCACTGAAGCTACAACATTATCCTGTATCTATATCAGGATCTCAGACAACACGGTCATTGCAGGACTTGTACTGTCCTTTGCGTGTGCATGTATGTATTCACATGCAGGATTCATGTAATGGCACCTTAATCACTTTTACCACAGGGTATATGATAAGGGCTTTTACGAATGCTCTTCGAAACAATTAACAATAGTACTGAGGAAAGAGGACTCAGGAAGTTATCTGGTGATAAGAGCAGGTGGTAAGAGTGCAAGAAGCTGCAACAGGTTCCAGAAACAACAACCTAACCAAACCCAACCTCATGCTATTCACCAAATTCAGCAATCACGTGTTAGCCAGCCCAATTGGTCTATGGAATGAACCAAAAAACACAGCCCCACATACACTGAAACCCAAAGCTAAAGTCAGTTTTAATCCTGAAAATAAACACGGCACAGAGAAACACATGAACTAAAAAACTCAAGTTTTTTAGTAGACACTATTTCCATTCCCAGCTATTCCAACCCACCAACCTTGCAGAATCCAACAGGTCACCTTATCTTCCAAGCCCATACCCTAGCCTCACTTAGCTTCAAAAGGTAAAAAGTCCTGACACTAATTAGCAGTCATTTTATGGGTTTTTGCAGAGCCTTGGAAAAACTTCTGGTCTATGCTTTAAAAGTCCAGTAAGAACAAGAATTATCAGTCTGATTAACTTATTCTTACCATCCTTTTCACTTAAAATGTTCTGCCTATGTCTAATCCAGTCTACCATAGCATGGTTTAAACGCATGTTCTTTTCACTGGTTGCGGACTGCTGCTCCTCCTTCAATCTCTTCCTCTTTTCATCAGTTTTCTGTCTTTGAAGGGCTTTTTCTGCCTCCCTCCCATCTTATTTCTATACACTAAAAGAACTTCAAATCATTCTGCTTTTCTCTTACATCCTACATTTTAAACTACTGATCATGAACAATATGCATTTCACAACAGCCCTCTGAGGAAAGAAGGAAAACACTGGGTTATTGGGCTCTTTTGCAGAAGAGGTAAAGAGAGTGCAAAAGTCAGAAATCTCTGAGGTCATGCAGAAGATCAGCAGCCTCACTGACATAAGATTGCAGAAACTGTTGGCTCTCAACACTTTGCTGTGACTCCTTTGAAGAAAGAAGGTCAGATCTGTCTTCTTTACCTTAACGAGCAGCAACCAATAGAAAAAATAACAAACAACATTCTGCAGTCTTTCTCTGGACCAGCAGGATTTCCTGGGAAATTATATTTCATGTAGCAACAGCTGGGTAAGCTACAAAAGCACAGAATGAACTATTAACCTTGTGTGCCATCTCCAGGGGTTTTCCGCCTTTGATGAGAATACCATTCTGCGCAGCAACTCCTGTGCCCACCATCACAGCTGTGGGGGTAGCCAAGCCTAAAGAACAGGGGCATGCAATGCTCAGCACAGTGATTGAGGTTTGAAATGCAAACCTCAGTATTAGTTCAGCTTTTGAAACGTGTTTGTTCTGATTCTGCAAGAAGAGGGAAGAGAGGGGGGAAAAAAAAAGAGAGAGATGTATGATTGCTGATAGAAGATAACATAGATGTACAATCAATCATAGCCATTTCAAAAAACACATTTACCTGGAAAACTCCAGTATAGGAAAGCAATCTATTATTGTTACTGTAATGGTAGAGAAAGGTCAATGTTATGAATTGTTTATGGCAGTATTTTCTGGCTTTTTTTCGGCTTAAGTACACATTTGCCTGACCCTGCTCTCAGGCTCCTGGATGACAATATAGCTTGCTGGCATCTCCTTTATAGCTTAGCAAAGGATAACCCTATTTCCAGGTACACAGGTCCCCACAGTTGCCAAGCATAGCAAATACACATCCTAAAGATAACAGAAGCTCATCTTCTTTCTGAAGCCAAACCCACTATTTGCCATCAGGAACAAGGATGTCCAAAAAAATTTCAGAAATGGCTCAGCTCCTTGAAATGCAGCTATAGGTCATATTTAGACCAGAAACACTGCCAATAATTTCAGTTTGTAGGAACCCCATGCAGAACTAAGGGGTAAATGCAAAGGTATATTTATACCTGCAGATAGATTTTAATTAGTGTAATTATCTGCTCTGTGTAAAAAACACCACGTTGTACAAAAGTATTTCCCAGGTTGCAACATCAAATCCTACACACAGAAGGTATGTTAATTACACTGGAAGATATCCTAACACCAAAATCCAGCTCTTAATGAAATTACTTACAGGAAAATATTTTTGAATAACATCAAAATTTATAAAACCAATTGTGATCCATACTATCAATGTCACTGTTGAAATGATGATGATAAATGGAACAAAATATCCACTAAACTTATCTGCCAGTTGCTGGATGGGTGCCTATAAAAAAGAAAAATATGTATTTGTATGTTTATGATCAAAACACATAAGTATGTAGAGTTCATTAAACTATCTAATATTCTTCATCTGATTCTTTTTTGAAGTCTGGAAAACACATAGTTTGTTGAACAAGTAAATATATAAAAATAGAGAATCTTTTTCTTACATAATCAACATCTGTGAATAAGTTTTTCTTTTCTATTATTTTTACCTTTGACATTTGAGCTTCTTCCACCAATTTCACGATTTGTGCCAGAGTGGTATCATTACCAACATGAGTTGCATTAACAAGAACTGAGCCATGTGCATTTATAGAACCAGCAATCACTGTGCTCCCAGGCTTTTTAGTGACTGGCATAGCTTCCCCTAGAACGAAAAGGTAAGAATAAATGAGACAATACCCCTAATAATAGTGAACATAGTTCATTAGCACACAGTTCATTGTACACTGGCAAAACTAGCATGCTAAGCAATAATAACAAGAAATCACATATTGTATATCTCTGTCTAGTGAAAACATGTGTAAGTGCTGTCATACTTCTATAAACGTTTTTCTAGGTTTAGTTTCAAAGCAAACGCTGTTTCCTTGGTCCTAACCCTCCAGTATGCCATCCCTCAAAAGGGCCAGGAGAAAATTGATTGTAGAAGGAACTGCTAAGAATTTCTCCGATTAATACTTTGCATAGCCATGGGAGTTTGAGCAATCTGTCTTTATTTCTACCACCCTCAGTTTTCAAAGACTAGAAAAGTTGCCTCTGTGGCAAAGCTGCTGTTCTCATGCTGCCTCTCCAAGAACACTAGCTCTACAAAATCTTTATTTTCTCTAATTTTAGGGTTAGTGATAATGACTGGTTCTCTTAAACTAAGGGTGTCCCTGTTCCCCAAGCAAAGTAAATACTTAATTAAAACAAGTAAGCCAATGCCAATGTAAATTTTTTATATCCTTTACCTTATTTATAAGAATTGTACCATGCAGTAAATCCTTACTATATTTACAAAATGAAATGAAAATTTCAGAAGCTGTGAAAAAGCCCCATGACCCTTAATGAGCATCAAGTCGTGAGGCTTTCTTTCCCTCTTCTTGCTCACTGGGAGATCCCTGTCAGAAGCCCTGTTCAGTGCACATGCATACACCCCCCAACATCTCAGCAATATTTCCCCATCGCCCTTTAGAAGTTATTTCTGAGAAGGTACCAACTCTACAAATACATTCCAGGGGAAACTCCCACCAGATCTCTGGAATAATGACAACAGTCTTTAGACTCTACCCATCCCATCAGTACGTTAGTAAAAGTGACAAACTGAGCGGAAATTCTTCAGCTTTTTAGGGTGTGTGCAGACGTGGGATTTAGATTCAAGCTCACAAAGACCAGGCACAGCATCCATTAAGGTGGGAGGTTATTCAGACAGCAGCTTTTGGTTTGGGTCTGCTCTCTTTTCTTTTAAGAAAGAGTTCTAAAAGATTTCACTTCTTTGCCTAAGTGTAAGGGAAGTTACCGGTAATGAGTGACTCATCTGCCATAGAACTTCCTTCGATGACCTTTCCATCCACTGGGAACTTTCCACCAGGAACAACCTTTACAATATCACCCCTTTGAACCAGTTCAACAGCTACCTGCTCCTCCCTGCAAAAGATGCAAGTAGAACAGACAGATTATTTACACCATCAGCTGCAAAATAATAATAATAGCGCTTTCACATTAACTGCATCGAGCCTAGTCTGTGCACCCAGGCAGCCTGAAAGGGTTTTGGTTCATAAATATATACCTGACGATAGAGTGGTCAGGTCCAAGAGTCACCACAGTGGCTTCTGTGGCTTGAAGAGATATAAGTTTAGCAAGAGCTTCTGAGGTCTTACTCTAAGAAACAGAGATAAATGTTTAAGATATATTAAGATATAGAAATGCTGATGTCTACTTAACACAATGAACTCTAAATGACATTGTATAATATAGGCTACATCAGAAACATCTGACTCAAAATTCCTCTGAATAGTTTTATTCTACTCTCATCATAAACACACAATAATTATTGTGAAGATGAGTTACCTTTGCTATGTGTTCCAGCCACCTTCCAAGGGCAATGAACACGAACAGCATCGGAGGAGTGTCAAAGAAAGTGACAGGGCTTTTCTCTGCCTTTTCAATTATCGCTACCATCAGGATGACACACGAATACACATAAGCAATCGTCGTGGCCAGTACGATGAGCACATCCATATTGGCCGTCTTGTGCTTCAGTGATTTGTAAGCTTGTACATAAAAATACCATCCACCAAGAAACTGTTGGTGTAAGCATGGACAGACTCCTATTAAGATCACAGCAGTGAAAGCAGAGAGTACATAATACTGCCTACAGCAGAATTAGAAACATGTAGTAGATAAGGGAAGGCATTGCTGTCCCATGCAAATTTTATATTAATATAACTTCAGTGGAGCGGTCTACTAAGAGGCTGACTCCATGGTCATCCTCTCACTTGCCCTTCCTTGTTCTCAAAACAACTCTGCCAGCTAATTATCAGCAATACAAAGTAAACAAGGCACAGAAGTTGAAGGTATTTACCTATAGCTACCCAATTAGTTTGCAGCTGAACAGGTATTTCTTCATTTTAACACTACCTTCCCCACTTGAAAAACTATCTGACAGAACTTTGGCAGGAGTAAGTGCTGTGAGCAATTACAGAATGGATAACTTGCAGAAAACTGCACTTCATTCTGCGTAGGTGTACAGACAAGAGGGCAGGGCTAATTCACTAACCTTTCCAGTTTCCTGTCTTTATCGCATCAGGTTACATAAATGAGAGATGAATAGAAAGCAAACCCCTAGGAAGTACTGTGGACATACCTGAACAAAAGTGCACAGGACAAAGAAGAGAAGATTTAAAATAGATAGTCCAGGAATGAGATTCTGTTCCAGCACCATAGACCCATGGTGTGCACCGTCGGGTATTAGCATATAAATCATTAGGATTAAGACAGGGATACCAAACAGTAGGCTGCACAAGAAAGATTTCCTCCACCTGAAAAGTAGAAGCTGTAAATCCCTGGTTGTCATATACCCCGCAGTACCCAGGTCAAACAGTGTGCTCGCAGTGCAGAGCTTGGGGTATTACTACTGTACTCAACACAGCTTTGGGATATTTGGGAAAGATCCAACACTTCAGAACAGTTTCAGTGTCTCCTACATGTTTAACTGTATAGACTTCTACCAGTTAAAAACTAAAACTAATGAAAGTAATAAAAGTACTTGAACCAAATGGCAAATCGTAAAATTAAATATGCTTTACACAAGGATAAGCTAAATTAAATGGGAGGAGCGTGGGGGAGGTGAGTTACAAGAGATGATCTATACACGTTCATTAATGAGAGAGAAAGAGAAATACTTACTGCCGTATCTCCTTTTTATGATCCAGGTTATGTGCATTTGGAACTCTTCTAGCCACAGAAGCACGAAAGCCAATTTCCTTTTTATTGAAAGGGGAGGAAAGATGAGTTAGTTTTGATTAAACTAACCGTATTACTTATAACATATTTAAATGACACTACTTTTAGAAGAAATGTCAGAAAAGGACACTGTTCCATATTTAATAAATGCCAACTTCTTATTTATTTTTAGATTCTGCCAACATGAGAGGATATTTCAGACAGTAATTTCAAAATGTGGACTGCAAAGGATTTCTGCTACCTATACATGGACACAGTGTATAGATGCAGTAAGTGCCCCAGGTTTCTTAGGCACAGGAAGATCCCACTGACAGCTGGAGTTCTGCTCTCCTCAAAGGAAATTTATGCCCTTTCATCTCCACTGGAACAAGTATGAAAGATGGGAAATACTACAAAGGAAGGTAAAAATGTACAAGCCACTGGGCTAGTCAACCTTGCAAACATCTCCTTAACACTACAGTTGAGTAGATACACCTGAAATTGAAAATCAAAGTGGCTAGAATCAGTGTAAACCTGTAAAACAACAAATTGCAGGGCAAAGCATCCCAGAAAAAAAAATATGCAAAAAGCCAGTTTTGACTGACGTTTCAGTGAGTTACTGCAGTAGAACTACCACCCCCACAAAAAAACACAAAAAACCCAAAGCACACATGCAAGCACAATACATTTCAACTTCTTATCTGCATCATGAGATGCTCCTGTGGCAAGATGCACTTCACAGAACTTCTTTGCCAGCCTGAAGAGTCTACTAGTTAACATGTTAATCACTGCTGCTGCATCAATTCTGCGGTCTAGGAGCTTTTTTCTGAGTAAATAATCTAGAACACGGAAGGCAAACAGTCTCTGCTGTCCTCCTGACTACTCACTGTGTGCGCCTCATGGAGTAAGTTCTCTTCCCTTCTGGTGGGGCAGAGAAGGAAAATTTTTGTCCACACCTGGGCCATGATAACAGCAGATTTTATGATCTTTACTGGTAAGCCAGGATTTTTTTCCTTTAGTGGCTGTATCACAAGCTCTTTTGGTTTAAAAAGTTCTTCTCTGAATTGATGTGGGAATAAATGCCAGTGTATACAGGGATGTGTAATGCTTGTGGCATGAGCTGTTGCAAAACTTCTTTTACAGATTCTTTCACTGGCAAGAGAAAGTAGTATTTTTTTTTGAAGTATCAACACTTCACTGAAATGACTGGAAATCAGAGACATGATTCTACACACAGAACTGCAAAAAATGAATATATGACACTTTTACCAAATACAGAAAAAAAAGGCTTCTTTTTTGTAGTTTTTAGGGTGTGTTTTTAGAGTAACAACCTGGGAGACTATGCACTACTGTGGAGCACAGCAGCTTCACCAGAAGAGCATAAAAACATATGGCAATTACCATGTCATCTGCAAAAGTCAGTGAAACCTCTCAAACATCAGCTGCTTTATTTCCTTTTTAACTTCACCTTATAATTGTTCATACATAAAAAATTTCTAAAGCCTACCTCAATTATTTTTATAATATCTCGAGGTCCAGTAATTTCAGGATCAAACTGGATGTGAGCTTTGCAAGTAGCAAGTGCAACTGAGGCGTAGAATATGCCATTTGTTCTCATGAGTTTGGATTCAATATTGTGAACACAAGAAGCACAAGTCATCCCTGTAATCTAAAGAAAAGACAAATCTAGTTACAGTTAGAAGTCCCCCACACTCACCCAATCTTTGTGGATGAATTTGAGACAAGGCCTCCCCATGTCACAAAGGTACTAACGGCTATTCAAGCTCTGCTGGTACTGACCCAAGGCCTCAGCATGAAGATTTTATAGAGCTGTCTTAAATGAAACAAAGCTGAGAACATAACTATCCACTTCTATCCTCTTCTCCCAAGTAACTAGCGATAGGACGAGAGGAAATGGCCTCAACTTGCGCCAAGGGAGGTTTAGATTGGACATTAGGAAAAACTTCTGTACTGACAGAGTGGTCAGGCCTTGGAACAGGCTGCCTAGGGAAGTGGTTGAGTCACCATCCCTGGAAGAATTTTAAAGACGTGCAGATGAGGCGCTTAGGGACATGGTTTAGTGGGCATGGTGGTGTTGGGTTGATGGTTGGACTCGATGATCTTAGAGGTCTTTTCCAACCTTAATGATTCTATGATTCTATTATAAAATTCTGCAACCAGCAGTTATAGTCACAGCTATATATTTGTATAGCAGCACTCGTCCATTGTATTAACTGTAATAGCAGAGCTAATATAGTTCTATTAGCAGCTATATTAACATTGCCAAAGTCAAACTCTGCATGTATAACTTCATCTCACTTACTTATATTTTCCTGTGGCTTCAATAAGGCACGTTCCCACTGTCTGATCTATTAGCACAACTGCAGACTGTTGTTATCTGTCTTCTAGTAGTTATATGTCAGAGAATAAAAACAGACTTTTGAAGAATCTGTCCTTCATATAAATAATTTACTAATTTTACCCAAAGTTCTCAGATCTCTGTACAAAGCCCCAGGCACTATCAACACATATTTGGTGATACATTCTCAGTTGCTCAGAGTCTGTACTGTTGACTGAAGTGCCTTCACGGAAAAGTTCTGTTTCATTTCTCCTTGCTAAGAAGTCTATTCTCTACATACAACTTTTCATTTCAGTGCCTTTAGACAGGTTCTTCTAAGACAAATTGATTTTGTCTTTTCAGCAATTAAGAAAAAATAGTGTCACCAGCCAGAACTGACCTGCTGAAGCTACAATTCCTTAAACAAAAGCATTGGCAAGAAAATTATTCTTCCAGACCTGACTTCTCCAAAACCAAAATACGCATAACTTACAAGAAGCTCCACAGTTCCTTCTGTTTCTGCATGATCTTCTATGATGGTAGCTTCAAAACCCAAGTTCTGGATCAGCTGTGCTATTTCAAGAGGCTGTATGAATTCTGGCTTGTATTTTATCTCTGCTTTACCTGCCATCAGTGCTACCAACACTGAAACAATTCCTGTAGTGGCAATAATAAAAAATATTAGATAATGTAGCTCCTTTGAGGGGAAGAAAAATAAAATATTACAAGTGATTGTCAATTATGTGGGCTGTGACAACAGAGATGTTATAAGCCTAATGATTTCTCTCTGCCTCTTTCTAGTGTTGTTCCCTAGTCACAACAGCAAAGTTTTTACTGACATCCAGCCACACTGCAGTTCCTTTTAGCAATGAGAGGAACCTCAAGAGTTACACAGGGAAGAAGGTAAGTTTTGCTATGATCTAATGAGACAAAAAGAATGTTCAAAAGCAATCTTTGCACTCGTTGCTGCAAGCTCTACCCTGGACTCTCTAAGTTTGGAAAGCCCTAAAAAAATCCCACAGCACAATGCTAGGCCTTTTTCTTTTCTTGTTTTTCCCTTTGGTGTTTTTTTTTTCTTCTTTTTTTAAATAAGTAAAAGCACAGAAATCTACATTCAGAATTGAAAAGCAGAACATAAAAATCACAGGAAAAAAAATTGTTCTGAAGTGCTAATGTTTTCTTGGATTTTAAATCAAGGCAGTGAGACCATCACTGGGAGACTGGGGGTGCAGGAATCAATAAGCAAAACCCTCCAAAGACATGCCTACACAAATTAAAGCAGACAATGCAAAGGCTCATCTGTTCATCTTCTATATGGGCAGAGGAAAGGCAGCTCCAATCTGCAGACTTCTAACCTAATAAGGTTTGCTGTGCCTAAACTAATATAATTACCCAGGCGCTGGAGCTACACATTTGTTTGTACCTGCTTGTGCAAATGTGCCCTGAAGGGTAAGTTTCACATCACAAGTGTGTCAGAGCTCTCAACAGCTCTGGAAGAGATGGATTGCTCTGTAAAGCAATAAGGCCTTGAAAACTAAATGAGAACCATTTCTCTGTTCTTGTCTTGAGCCTTATTTGAAATTTTGATCACATTACAACAACTTACTGTTACAACACAAGTATGTCCATCGGGTTTGTCCACCAGTGCAGTAGGAGAGTTAAACAGTGAAGTAGTTACATTAGCACTAAGAAAGAGCATTAAGTCTATTTAACCTCAAGATGTTGTACCACAGCCTCTTCCATTAACCACATACAATACCTTTTCCAACCCTTATAGACTCATTATAGGAATCTTAAATTTATTACCATCTTCTTTCTGCAAATTTCTTTCAATGGTAGACACACAGGATGCACAGGTCATGCCTGTGATTTGTAAAAAACACTTTTCAGCTGTCACTCCGCTGGGCTGGTTTGGCCCATCAAGGTGAGGACTGTCTGGAAGAGCATCTGAGGCACAGGCTTGGCGAGGAGGCTCTGGAGCTTGAGGCTGCACGGCAACATTGCTGGCATCAGGCTGGTGCCTCCGTTCTCCGGCGGCGGTATCTTGAATAAATGCACAATAAACTGAACAAACACTACCTACAGTGCGACCGGATGATGTAAAACTACAAGCAGGTCACATTTATCAATCATGCAAAGTGTCTTAGTTGTTTGAAAGGTGACATGGTAATCTTGGTCTCTTCATGGAAATAATATAGATTGTTACTATGTGTATAACAATATACACTCACCAGTACCACTTGCATGACCACTTAAGTCTACAGAACTGGTTTTCCACTTTCACACGGCAAATGACTCCCTCCAATTTCAACGCCTAGACCTGACAGCTACCTCCACTCAATAAAAACATATTGGTATCTAGAGGGTCCTTATCCAGCACAGAGAACGCAGTCCAGCCTCACATCCATTCTGTCCTTGTTGTCATCTATGCAGGACTCATAGCACTTCATCTCAAACAAGGAAAAGGACAAGTTTCTCAACAAGTTTCTCTTTATGGCACAATATTTACACTGCGAGTACTGCAAAATGAGTAGTGGAAGGATTTGCAGCACCCAGAAGACTTCCACACATACAGGCCTGTTGCAATCATTTTTGTTCTTTAACAGATACTGAACAGACACCCAACAGCTCCAGCTGCATTCACAAACTGCCTTCCTTGGGCAGAGGTCCGTGTAAAGGACCAAGAGTTGCTTCTGAACACGTTAAACACAGGGGCTCCCCTCTTTTTTCACAGATGGATTGGGAGGTCTCCTACCAACAAATTATAAACCAAACAAATCATAATTAAACACCACATACGGCTCCTCCTCATCTGTAGCAGTTCCACAGATTCAAAGGGATTGGACCCATGAGAAAAGTTAATAGGATGTGGTCTATTGGGATCAAACTAATTCATTCCAGGTAAACTACAGCATCTCAAAGCAAACCTGTTGAGCTGAAGCAGAGAAATATTGCCGCATTTGAAATTCGCTAGAGAGGAGATTGTGCACCATAGCAACTTCTTAAACATTGAGCACATGTACAAAATGTACAAACTGTGCTACAGCTGAGATGTAAAAGCACCTGCTCCTACCAAAGAGTACCTGCACCTTGCTACTTACCTTGCTTAAAGTAAGGCTTAGTAAAGTAGGGCTAGTAAAAATACTCAAGAAATAAAGGTCAAAGGATTAGGACACTAAAAAGAGATTTTAGCTATGTAAAAACTGGTTTTAAATGAAAGAGATTTCATTAAGTTTGCAGGGTTTAGAATTTTGGAACATAAATGAAAACATTCGGTTCGATAGGTCTAGTTACAGAAGCATGTAGACATAGGAGGAAAACTACTTCAGTGGGTAAGGTACAAAGACCTTGTACCAACTTCCAAACCTTTTGGCTTCATAATATAACTCAACTCTTTCACCCACTAGTGCAGTTATTAAGGACTGAAATAAGCTCTCCCTTGACAAGTGAGGTCAGACCAGGCCAGTCCCTTAGAAAAGACAATGCCAATATGATGTTCTAAGAGTTTCTCTCCAGAAGAGAGTCTCAATGCAGGTGTCGCATGGCCCAGCTTGGCACGCTACCCACAGAAGAAAAAACACTGTTACCTGTCAGCACAGAAGCATCAAACCCCATGTCTTCTATGGCAATTTTTAACTCTTCTCCATTAGTGACAGCTGGATCATAATGTATGGTCCCAGTTCTGTCAGCTAGAGAAACTGATATACATTGCACTCCTTGTCTCTGTGATATGGTCCCTTCTATGGATTGTACACAGGAATTGCAGGTCATGCCATCAATCCTAATAACAGCTGTGCGTGTCGTGTCTTGCAGCGGCTCTCTGAAGAGATCACATAGCAAAGTAGGTGATGGAGATGCTCCCTTATTTACTTCCAAACCATTAAGGAGACATACTTTAAAGTTTCCAGGTGGAAGGGATTCAATAGCTTGCTGCAAAGCTGACAGGGTAATTAAATTTGGGCTATACTGTACCACAGCATGTTTATGCTCCAAAGACACTTTAATACTTTGTATGCCAGGAAGATCTGATATATTTCCTTCAATGTTTCTAACACAGGATTTGCAGTGCATGCCTTCTATCCGTACAGCCACCGTAGCTGTGCCACTCATCTTGGCGACTGCTGGATCCATCCCATCACTCTTGAGACTTGCCGGTGTCCCCTTGGGGTTTGTATTCTGCAGGCGCCCGAGATCAAGGACACCAAGCTTCAAAGGGGCTGATTTACTTTTAATGGTGCATTCATACCCCAGGTTACTGATATGGCTCTTGAGGTCCTCAGGCTGAATGATATAAGGATAGTAGGCAACAATTGCTTCCTGGTTACCTAGTGACACCTTGATTTTCGTCACACCGTGCAGTTTCCTAATCTTTCCTTCGATGTTAGTGACACAGGACTGGCATGTCATGCCTTCTACCCGAAGCTTAACTACTGCTTCTCTCAAGCACGACAAATTTACAGTCGCTGTTGTCAACCTCTCTTCTGCTATGTTGGCGTCAAAGCCCATATCCTGAATTTCCTGGCAAATCTGTTCAGGACTTATTTCTGACTGCAGATACGTTATTACAGCGTTGTTCTGTTCAAGGGAGACTTTAATACTCGCAATGCCCTTCACCTTCGAAATTCGGCCTTCGATCGACTGCACACAAGATTGGCAAGTCATTCCCACAATGTTGACTGCCACAGTGTGTTCTTGGGAAGATGGAGAGGGCACAGTTTCAAAGCTCTCCTCGTAGCCCATGTTGTCAAAAGCAAAATTGTGTTTCATTGTAGGCTCCAGCTCACAGCCAGGAGGAGAATCACTGTTGGACAAAGCCTAAAGAGCAAGAGGAAAAGTAAAAATAAAATGCATGTATCTTTAGCACTGTAAAAGCAGCAATATTCTGCATGTGCTCTCAAGCACATATGAGAAGTGCTCTCAAGTCAGTTTATAACGCCAAAACGCTTCACAATGTTAACTTACACTTTCAATATATTACCATTTAGCTATGCCTACAATGATGAATCAGTCCTCTGACACTTCTCTTGAGCAGCAATTTAAAAAATATTCACTAGGGATATAAAAGCAAAATTGTCTCAGTATTTCCAATGCAGTCATTTAAAATGAGATCTCTGCAGCCACGGGGCACTTTCACCGTGCAGCCCGAGCCCTGCTCTTCAGAGCACACTGTCACCTGCACAAAGGGTCACAGCAGAGCGTGCTGAATGTCTCTCCACAAATGTCAGAAGCCGGCTCAGTTTGTCCAATCTGCTATTGCTCAGCAGGAGTTCAAACCAAACCAAACCAAACCAAACCAAACCAAACCAAACCCAACCCAACCAAACCAAGCCAAACCAAATTAAAACACCCACAGAAAAAAAAATCAAGAATTTCCCAAGATCCTGAAACCAGCTGGCGCAGAGAGGACCAGTTGCATGATGTCCGAAGATCTGTACGCGTGCGCACAAGGGCCTGGGCTGTCTGCATATATACAGATCTTTAAGTTAAAATCTATATCTGACAAAGATTTTAAACGACACAGACCTATATGCAGATACTTCCACTATGGTTTAGTTTCACCTACCTCTTTGTGAGGCACCTAAGAAAGACCATATAGTGAGCTGCAAGAACTCACTGGTTTGATCCAACACCGATTTTTAGGATGTAATGGCCAGTATTGAAGCAGATCGGCCAGAAGTGGACTATCCATCAGCCAGATCATGGGTTCCACAGTACTGGGACTCTACAGTTTAGTGCACTCAACTCAATTGAAAATGAAATATTTAAAAAAAAAAAAAAAGTGATAAAGGCAATGCTTCTCGCAGAACAGGCAATCAGAGCGCAGACTCTGTCATCAAAGGAAATTACTGTCACCAAGCGATAAGGAAGATTGAGAAGATGAGGGACAAGTCCCATATTGTCAGGCTTCATGGAAAGAACATCAAAATTCATGTCTGTGACTTAAAGCAGCTTTAACTACTAAATATCTAGACGCAAGCTACTGCGACGAATCTATTCGCTCATCTGCGAAGCCGTGAGCTCTCCACCATTCAATAAAGCACCTAATGCTGGTCATTACTGCAGGGAGGGGGTCACCGGATCAGGCTCAGTACCGCAAATCTTGTTCCTACCACTGAGAAGAAAAATCCCTCCTTGGTACCGCAGCGTGGATGAGAAGCATTTAGGACGCTTATTAATGCTAGACTGCATCCAGTTCATTTGATGCAGTATTCAAAATTCATTAACTTGATTTTCTTTCACGCTTAGACAGCTTGGGAATAATGAGGTCTGGGGTCATGACCAAAATGGCAAAAATTTAACACGAGAAATTTGCTTTCAACCTTCTCCGTACTGTATTTATTAGAACAGGAGGAGGAATGAGCAACTTCAACTCTTCAGCATTATGGTGTAGCCCCTCGCTATCCCAACCGTGAGCTCTCCCCCCATGTCCTCTCCCTCTCCGCTTGGCCTCAAGGCTATGCCTCAGGGATTCTGGGGAAGAAGAGTCACGGGAATATTTTAGCCCCGACATCCCCGTTTACCTTTCCCTCCCACAGCCCTGGCAGCGCCCAGGGCACGTACCCCTCTCTTTACACTTTCCTTCCCAGAAGTTACTGAAATCCCCAATGTACATGGAAATGTACAGCCAGCCCCTTCTTTCAAAACAAATATAAACAGTTAATCGGATCTCCTTTCAGAGGTGGTTCCCTGTTTAAGTGCACACAAAGACGACCACATGCTTATTTCCTCCTGTTTGTGCTCTCCCACACCTTAAAGTAATAATATAGTCCTGTATATGGAAAAGAAGCCAGTCTGCACATGAAAACAGTCTCTCATCCACCACATTTCAAACACTGTTGAAACTCAAACTTGCATTTATTGTAATGCCTACCTCAAGAAACATTATTTGAATATTGTCCCTCGTTCCCCAAGGACACTTTGCTCACGGTGGCCAGCTCTTCTTATCACAAACACCCAGTAAAGCGAAAATCCACGTGTGAGTTACAGGTGCTCACCCTGTACGTTTACTTTGGCTGGTACAACAAAGGCATTTGCTTTCTGCATCCTTTGGCAAAACAGAACATGAGAGATGGGCGAAACGAACATCCTCTGCTCTCCTGCTCCCCTTTACTGCGTTTCTGGCAGCCACTTGCAGATGAAAACCAGGAACCATCACAGGCCTTATGTCCTCCACTGCATTCCCTCCACCCCCGCGCTCACCAACCATCTCAGTTTTCCTACATACCCAGTCATATAAAAGCAATTCAAATTAAATGTATAAAAAGATTAAAGGGTATTTCTCATCCTCCAGTCTTTTGAAAAACATAAAAGCAAGGACTGATTCTACGATTTCAATGCATTGTAAGCCACAGAAACATCAAAACTTGGCCGCCACTTTATATTTTGGATAAAAAGCTATCCCAATGTTCAGAAGAATTGGCAAAAATATTTTGTTTGTTATTTGACAAAACCAGATGTTTATGCTCTGTAGGAGAAAAATCATTGCACACAGATTTTTAAATGACAAGGAAAAAATTAGAAAGGGGATGTGAATATATTAAAAAAAAAGGTTTATTTCCCTTAAAAACAAACAAAAAACCAACCAAACAAACAAACAAAAAATCCCCACAAATGCCAAATCATTGAAGAATCTCCCCCCAAAACCCAGAAATGTGCACAGGTTCAAACACAGTATTTACAAAGCCTTTAGTATTGTTTAACAGCTTCAAAAAAAAAGAAAAGGCACAAATACATCTATGTGTGTATTGGCGAGAAGGGATGTTTCTACATGAGATCAGGGGAAAACAGCAGGTTCACGTAAGGACACAAACACGAGGCATGCAGAAATGTGCCCGTAGTTTTCCTCAGGCACACGCAAGAAGAGGGTTTCCTGGTACCAGCTAACACCCACACATAAAATGGCATCTATGAGGCTGTATAGTAATTCAGAGACACCATCTGCAAGAGGATCAGAGAAGCAGTCACCTCCAAATATGCCAAAAAAGGTGCCTGGGATTCCCAGGTGTTGCCCCTCCTGCTTCCTTCTGCCTAGAGAGAAATCCCAGTGAAATAATGAAAATGCATCTGACTCCATATCCGTACAGGAGCATGAAAGAATCAGCCGCAGTTACTATTTTGTCTCTCACACCGAAGGAGACCTGCTTACTTTTAAGGGCAGCCGTACACCAAGTCTGTTTGCTCTACCAGTCTCACGCATATTTTTACAGTGACTATGTAAAAAATATGTAAATAATGAAAACATGAAATTATGACAATTCTTTCCCTCCCTTGTTCTGCACGTAAAAGTTGCAACTCAAAATGCATAGCAGAGCGAGGCTCTAGTCTGAAAGCTAAGAATCCCTACATAAAGCAGTGTTATGAAGCTCATTTAAACAATATAGAAAAAAAAAATAAAAGAAAATTAAGAAAAGACCCATTGACCCAAAGACCCATTGAAAATTAAGAAAAGACCCAGAAACAGCAGTAGCTGGGAAGCTTTAAAGGAAGCACCAGAGCTGGATGGGAAACAATCCCACCTACAGGAGACAGCTCTGAACCAGACCCAAGACAAATAGCGACTGAAACTGTTGATGTGCATGAGTGTGGGATCTGAAGCCCAGCTCCCAGTACGAGGATTTCAGAGCAAACCCGCCATCATGAAGAACAACCCTTGCTGCCCCAGACAGGAGCTGGAGCGCTCATGCCTGCCCTGGGGCAAAGCAGGGCTTGGGGACAGCAGGAAGAGGCAGAGGCTCCTGCTCCCCATCCATACTGCCTCCGGCCAGCAGGAAGGAGATCATCTCACAGGAATATGCCCTGGGGCTGGACTAACTTTTTGGGAAAGCACGGGGGTAGAGCAGGGCAGGGAGACACTGCTGGATTGGGAGCACCAAGTCTTGAGCCCTGGCTGGGCACACAGCTCTTGGTGTTACAGCTCAGCGGCTGGTCTGGGGGGAAAGGTGGTCGTTGTCCATGGCCTGTATGACTGGTGGGGTAAAGCCACTCCATCAAGGGCTGCCCTCAGTGGCCTGGCATCAGGCTGTCCCACTGTCCCCCAAAATGGGCTACTTCTTTTGGGTATTCCTATTCAGAAGTGCAAAGGCCAAGGGTTTAACACAGCAGTGAGGGGATACAGAATAAATCTAAGAAAATAACTGAACTGGGAAAAAACAACCCAAAGAACAAGAAACCACAGCACTGGGCAAGACCCTCCCGTACATCACATGGTGACCGGCATCCTGACGATGCATGCAACCCCATGTCTGTAAATTCAACAAGGTTTATGCCCTCCTGATCTTTGCGCCCTGGCTGCTAGCCGCGCCTGGCTGGGTCCCCATGCTCCTTCCACCCCTGTGCTCCACGTCACCTTGTGGCGTGGCTTGTCACCAGGAAAGCCATCCGTCACCCCCCCACCTCCCCTTCCCAAGAGGTGCAGCCACCGCCAAAACGCCAGTATAAAGCTCCTGGCCTCTGCAGCGCAAGGCTGAGGCCGTGCCAGGCACACCCCGCAGCTCCTCAAGCATCACCCACACCGAGAGCCCACATGGCCACGGCTCCTCTCTGCTGCTCCAGCAAGGCTCTCCCCCCAGGGCTGGCACTGCCCTCCCGCCCTCCTTCGCCTGGCCTGCAGGGATGCTAATTTTCACATCCTGAAATTCAAGCGGCGGACTCCTCACCGCAATGCCAGGCAAGGAAACGGGGCCCGGCCCACTCAGCGCCTTCCCCTCTGCCTCTCCCTGTCTGCTCACCCACGAATGCCGGATCTCACTGAACCTCTCACCCAGTATCTCCAGAGGTTTTGGGCTGCTCTTCTCCCTGTACCCTCGCAGGCTGAAACTGGCTATTGCCCTCTCGCCTTCGAGCACACAACTGCCGAAGAATTATCTTATCTGTGTTGCTGTTTTACCTTTCCTGCTTCATTCTTTCACAACCCGCTGATTCATGGCTTTGGATTCAGGCAGGCAGTAACACACAACTGAAAAGCCACATGCTATTAATTAAACGCTTCAGATGCCTTCCCAGTTGTTATAGGCAGCCAGTGAACAACAAAATGAAGGCAGAGCAGCCTCAGGAACATCAAAGGTTCCCAGTCTTCAATTTCTGAGTGGGCAGAAATTCAACCCTCATCCTCCTTAACAAATTTCAGTGCAACTTGTCCTTCCATCTTGTTAGCACATATTGTTTAAATGTATTAGATCTTAACTGGTTGTCTTCGTTCCCTCCTCCCCCAAGCTTAGCGAAGATTAGCAAATGTCAGTAGCTACTATTTTCAGTAACTACTTGTAACACAACTCGTTATTTTTCAAACAGTTCCTGAGTCTTAAACGAGGGAAAACCCATCCTCTCCACCTGTAAATCAAGATGCAATGAAAATATTGCTTTCCTTCCAAAAGCAGCCTTTATGGTGCTTTTGTTTTCAAAATACTAAGTTAGTTGTCCTAATGCTTCTGCCAAGGGACTGCTATTCCCCATCTGGCAACAGGTTTCTCCAACAGTACAGACAATGGGGAAAGATTTAGGCAGTTGCAGCCAGTCTTACCGAAATGATACCTACATACACTGTAGTTAACAAACCTTAGAGACCTTAACAGGTACTTTTAAATTAAAGGGAGCTATGTAAACCACACTTGGTTTAGTGGGAGAGGGGAAAGCCTTGTTGCAAACGGATTGTTTCTAATTTAGAATTAAAGCAAAACACTTTGTGATGTTCTTCACGGCTCCAGTACAAGCTACATATATATCCCAGTGAACCGAATACAGAAAAGAGATCCTTTGGTAGAACAAAGTCATTTATGTCATGATTGTTTTCTAGCAAACATTCATAATATAAAAAGCAACTTGAGGCAGAAAAAGCCTTCAGGTATATCTGGTCTGTCCTGGCTGCTATTTCATTCCAGTCTGACACTAATTATTTAAGCCATTCTAAGCATACACAGTTTCAAAGGACACAAAATTTGTTCCTTAAATATTCACAATATCTAAACTACATTACTGTAATTTACATACCACTTAAATAGCAAAAACTCTTTAAAATAATAAACCTCATCATGTTTTTATCAGCATTGATCTTTCTAAGCCTCTTCTCCATAACAGTTAATCCCCAAAAATACCATAGTTATATACAACACTGAATAAAAAAAAAAAAATGTTGCCACAGATGGATTATCAAGAACTTTTGCTAGCATCCACTTAGTAGTTACAAAAAACCTACTTACTTACCTACAATTAGGGCCTTTTAATGTTTCTGCAATTTCTATTACTCCAGAGAATAACCTGGTATGATCTGCTGTCAAACTACTCAAGCAACTGCAGTTTAAAAGGAGAAATACTAATATGTTTCCTTACTAAGAATCACCACTCTATATTATTAGAGGTGGAGCTGAAAAAATGCTCATTAGTTACTACAGCATAACTCATCATTAACATCTGCTTTCAAAGATGACTTTCAGAGGATCTTCAGAGGACTTTGCATTTGTGTACTGCTTGTTATGGGGCAGGCATACATGCTGGGGATTGAGACAATTTAGATAAAGAAGGTTTAACCTCCTTTAATATACAACCCGCATCCAACATGCTTTGTTTTAAATTCTCCAGTTCAGAAACACCTCTTCCCTCCCAACACACAGACCAGCTCACTGACCTGTCTTTCAACTGTATTGACTTCTGGCATTCCCATGGAGTAACTCTGCAAAAGTTTCTCTTCTTTTTGCAAGATACTGCTTGCTTTTACTGGAGATCCTGTGTTGGACTTTTCACCAATAATCAGTAGTTCAGGCACATCATGAGCTGCCTGCCGCTTACAAATAGACACCAGGGTTATGTTTTTGTTGTTTAAAGTAGCTAAGCAGGACAGTTCCCTTTTCATTTTATTGTTCAATTTTCTCTCCATTATCTTTCCAGGCTTTAAATATTGCAACACCAAAGGAAAGCTTTATGAGAGCAGTTATTTGGTGTCTTATCAGCCACACTTCTTTCAGCTACATTTACAACGGCTTGAAGAGTTCTACCCGTCTAATCGACGTGCTCATTAGGCGTTCATCACGAAATCCCAGACGTAACCTGCGATCCTTGTGTACACTGCTCGCTGCGCTCGGCTACCTGCTCTTCCTGCCGATTTAAATGCTTCCCACCAATTGGCATCCCTTGTGCTTACCGAACTGCGTTCAGCACTGCTAATCTCTGCACACGGCGTTGCAGCAAGCTCAGCCAAGGCTGCCTTTCACAAGCTCGTCAAACATGACCTGTGTGCAGCAAGCCAGTGCATAATTAACTCAGCCAGCCAGGCATTAGCTCCTTGTGGCCAAGTGCATAATCACAGCTCCTACAAAGGGCAATGCTATTCCATTTCCTTCTTCTATGAAATTACCAGGGATTTCTTGGATAAAATGTGGTCCCTTCTAACATTCAAAATGTGCCTGTGATTATATTATTAGATAAGGTTCCTAGACCAAAGGTCTTTCACTCATTTAGTGCATGAGAACATTCATTCTTTGTTTCAAGAAGGGAAAAAAAAAGAGTGAGTACAATATTTATACTTTTTAAAAAGTGCATCTTTACCATCAGCAAGCTTTACTAAACAACAAACAAACAAACAGACAAACTTAAACCAGCAATTAGTGCCAGAAAGTAAAGTAAAAAAAAGAAAATATTCCCTTTGGCAAACTCAGTTCCACTTAAATCCTCTGGGCAACTACAGGGACATCTAATTTAGACAGCCATACACGATAGGTACCATCACTAGAAGTGCCTTGAGCCTGGATATACTTCTCTAGGATTGCCTGCAGCAAATACACAGCACTGTGCTAACTAGCTTGGTGAGTGGGATCTCAAGTTCCCTAAGTCCACAGTAGTGCAATCCACTTCTGAAGACACCCGTGAACAGGAACATCTAAAGAATGTCCATGCAGGGAATTTATATAATATAGTTGATGTGTCATCAATTCACACCCTCCCTGGCTATGTAGTGACCTCACTGCACAGGCAAGCCTTAAAATAATTGTTTTACGTTTAATCAGAATCTCTTGGACTTGTTGGAAAAAGTCACCAAATTTACTCCTATGCAGAGGTTAGCACACAGGGTTAAAATCAGCATTTCTATGTCACGTCATGAAAACCTGAGGGAATAGATGACACTCCACCTCTCTGGCACGACAAATTCAAATTCTTTTTACTTCCAAAAGCAGAGGTACATCCCTCACATCCTTGCCACAAAGACAGTGGTCCAGAAAGCCACCATGCAGGACATTAGGCTTGTCTTCGTGTCATAACTTCCCCACAAAGATGAATCCGCCACTCTGCTCACACCATCCAGTTCTTGACTCCAGAGATAAGAACCATCTTTGGAAAAAGAAGGTCTTCTGCCAATGAAGCGAAACTCAAAATACTGTTGTAGCACTATTTTGTTTCATTGTCTTAATATATGAGATTGGTGATAGTATTAAACTTTTAAAAAGGGTTATTTTGAAAACATTTTGAGAAATGGCCCTTCTAAGCACTATTACTACAAAGAGTACAGCATCTGTACAGAGAGTACAGTTTGTTCTGTATTTACCAATGAAACTGATTAAAAACACACCTGAATTAAGATGGAACACTTTTCTGAAAAAGAAAACTGTGTTAAAGGCGAAATCTTTTTAGGAATTACTGATTTTAACTGGTTTTGAAACAAGAAATTGAAAATCACACAATTTGACTTATGTGAAAATATTTCATTATGATGTCTTTAAATACTAACGCTACATCTATACGCTAAAGATACATACATATTTAAAATCTGTGTTTTGTCTTTCTAAAACAAAACAGTTCCCTAATCCCAAATCAAAGATATTCAGAAATTCAGCTGTGCATCCTAATTCTAAATAATGGAAATTTCAAATTCTAGAATGTCTTAGGGAACAGAAATTCCAGTTTCTGGCCATCTCTAAAGTATATACTTGGTCCACTCATATCAGATAGTATATTTGCTATTAAAAATATCCCAAACCCTACCTAGCATGTTTCTACAAGTAACTAGTATTCATGAAATTATCACATGATGAAACATACTGTAAAAACAAGTTGGTTTTTTTTCTTCTTCATTTCAGGTTCACCAGCAAAGCTCAACTTAGGCTGACAGAATAGAGAGATGTTTAGTATCTTCTCTCTGATTCCCTTCACTCATCCTTTTTTTTCCCCAACTTCTGAGCAACTCTAAGGTAAAAATTGTTTGTTTCTAAAAGCAATGGAGACAAGTTCTTACTTAGTGCCCCATAGTCCTTTGCCTTTGGCAGAGTCCTGAATACTGATTTGGAGATAAAGAAAAAACACACAAGGTTGTGCTTTGAACACATTCGGTTTACAAGATATTTACCCACATTAAAAAGAATTATTTGGCTGGAAAAAAAGTTTGCTATAGTTTTCATCAGATGAAAGGGGCATAAGATATATTTCAACCAGTCTAGCTGATTTAAAATACATAGTTTAGCTGCAGGCTCAAGCAGAACTATATGGCAATGGCAAATGAAACCTGCACAGCTGACTGAGTTACGAGCAGCTCTTGGAGAAGAGGTACCATTCACAAAGCAGAAACTGCTGAGCATCTTGTAAAACCAAACGATTTCTATTTACCTTAATACACCAGACTGAAAGCTCAGAGGTCCTGCCCATCCCAACCACTCCACAAGTTTCTTAAGGTTCAGGAAGGGACCTGATGTCGGCACCTCAAGGGTGGCAATGTCTGCCAGGGGAGCGAGGCAGCTGCTTGGAGTTAACCACTGTGATTGCCTGCTGCTGAACTCTGACAGGCTCCTACTTTTCTAGCATTTTAGTGAAGGCTGAAATAAGAAAGGCAATGTTGCCTGTCTCATCTGATAACATGCCATGGTTCAAGGCTAGATTTTGCATAGCTTAGGAGTTTCGCCATGAAGAGTTACTCAGGTTTGGTAGCGTGAGGTTTAGATGGCAAAAGGAAAATACGCCTGCTGCCTTTGCAGCTCTTGGCAAAAGGAAAATACGCCTGCTGCCTTTGCAGCTCTCTGCTAGTGTTGGGCAGACGTGTTTGCATTTTCATGTCAGAAAATGCAGAACGTCCCAAGAAAATGAAATCCTTTTGACTTAAAGCCTCAAGAGCAAGAGCTGATAAAATATGAGTTTTCCCCTTTACATTACCTGTTACTATCAAAGAATACAATAAACACACAAGAACTATGTGTCTTCAGGTAAATTATGGTTCCTGGGTGCATTCATCCCTGGCTTTATAGGATGATCTGGCCTGCGTCTAATCCCTCTGGCTCCTTGCCCAAAGAAAGCATCTTAAAATAGTCTTAACAATGCCTTGAAAGATGAGAAGCTTGGGTTCAAGGAAAAAAATGTGAGCCTGGAGGTAAGGGGGTCATATTGCCTTAATCTGACAGACAGACAAGATGAACCGGTTCAGATACGTGCACATCACATCAGTGCAAAGAGGGATGTATTAGTACTAATACATCAATCTAGAAATCCAGTCTGCCTTTGAATGTTAATTGTTTTCCTACTCTCCTCTGACATCATTTTAAACCACTGAAATACAATCCAACCTGAGGCATACAAACAATGATATAAGGCTAAAACCCAAGCAATTTCACATTTGACAGTATTTTGAGTTCTTTTTAATTTGTCTTCAGGATGCAGTCAGCTAAAATTTTTGACTCTTTTCCCCATCATAAAAGAGTTAGACTTACTTTGGTTTTTACACATATAATGCAACTGCAGGAACTGGAGCTTTAAGAAAAAAAAAGGGAAAAAAGCAAAGTATTGCAAAGCTCCTAGTAACATCACAAACAGTTCTGGTAACTTACAGTTATCAACAAGTTGCTAGCTTGGGGGGGAACCCGTGAAACACCCAGCCCTTGGTGAAACAACTGTTTCTCCTCTGTCAGTGTTCTCTTTAAGCCAAAAGAGAAGTAGTTAGTAAAGGTATGCACTTTTTCTTCAAGCAAATCCCTGCACTTCTCATTTTTCAGTCCTACCTAGCAATACAAGCCTCACATTTCCCCCATGAAAGTCAATCAGTTGCAGCTGAAAGCTCAGTGGAAGCTTGGTCATATTCATGGTACGTAACTATGTCCTTGACTTCTCCAAACTAACTGACATACTTATTACAGAAAATTAAAAAAAAGGTCATACCTTTTTAGCATTGAAGAGGCAACAAAACTCTGTGTTTACCTACATTTGCTCCTAGTTTTGAGCCATGAAATCAGAAAGATAACTCTTGGGCTACAGTCCTAAGAAAACTAACAGCCATTAGATATACAAGCATTTCCATAGCATGAATGGTATACTTATTTCTTTCAACAGATGAAGAAGCATGATCATAAGTAATATTATTTCTTACACTATAAGAAAAAAGGAAACCATATATAAGTCTGAAATATAAGGAATCAAATTCCTACCTGCCATGAATAAAATTGCTTAAGAGTTGATGGCCTCATTTCAAATCAAATCAGCCCAGACTTTGGCTTCAATTTTTCAGGAAACAGACTCAGTCTTCTCTAAATATTTAAAAAAGGTTTGTTTGCTCTAAACCAGCAAAACTCAACGGAGTATCTCTTTTGTAACAGGACTCCAAAACATGTACTAATTTTTTTCATTCCACGTCTTCTAACACAATTGCAAATTGTGTGGACTTGGTACTTTGTCTGCTTTTAGCAGTGTTGATTTCATTATGATAATTTCTGTTATCTGCAGGAATTTGTTTTCAAGTGCCTGAAAACTACCAGGCTGATCATATTACCACAGGAAAAGGCACACCTTTTGGGTCAGGGTTTAAGTGCAAAGAACAATTGCAATCTGCATGAATTAATTCGAGTCCAGATTTCCGTTAATGTTCATTCACCTAGCAGGTGAAGAAGGCTGGCAGAACTCGTCAGGCAGTGCCACAACGAAACCAGCACTTTCACTTCTGCATTTCCTTAATTTTCTGACGTTGTCCATGATTTGCTCTTGCTCAGAGCTGGTTTTGGCTTGTGAAGTTTGAGCAAAAGCTTTTTTGAATTCCATACAGAGAAAAAGGACCCACATTTTATCCATCTTAACTGCAATATTTCAAATATAACTTGAGAATGAGTAATATTACAAAAGTAACTATTTTTAAAGGCTAATTTGAGAAGACAGAAAAACCTATTACTTGTGAACTATATCAGTCACTGCTAACGGTCATAGCTTTTGTCACCTACATTTGCTATCCACTTTTAGAAATAAGACTCAAGTTCTTAATTCCAGTTTTATTTTGTAAATTCATCAGTATTTGTTATGGCGTTTTACAAGTATCTTTTACTCTTGTTTTGAATAAATAAAGTGGTAAGTCTCTGAATTGTGATTTAAGTAAATGGGAAAGCTGATTTTTTTTTTCCAAAGTAAGCAGCCATTTACCCTGTAGCAGGCAAACTAATAGCAGACCCTGAGATGCTCTGCCAAATCTGGAATTAAATTTTCCCCTATACAGATCAGGAATGTAAGCCTTAAGTGACCTCCATGTATAACAGATATCCTCTAAACTGTCCCCAACTGTAGCATCCTCACCATTTAGATTTACTATTAGTTTCTTGCCAGCACTTGTTTCAAATCATTCTTGTAGTCATGTTTGACACCCAGAGACAGAGATTTCACTTTGATGAGATACCAGACACTATGTAAATAACATAAAGCACATCATATTTGTAAAGCATGCAAAAAAAGAAAAATGACCAAACAAAAAGAAACGTAACACTGATTTAAGCCTGTATTTCTGGTTCTATGGCCAGTGTTTAATCCCAAGTCAAACAGCTCCAGCATCTTGTTTTTGCATTACAGATGCCATGTCTAAAATATAAACATACTGCCTTTGTTAGGACAGGCTAGATACGTAAAGGCAAGCCCAAATTCAGTTTCTGTTAACAGTTGTTTCTAGCTGTCTTACCCTGGCAGAAACTACCTCTATACAGAAAGAGAGGAGTTTCCAGCAATTCCCAAATCCCTAAAAAAGCTTGAAATCAGCACTCCTCACCACAGCACCTGGGCTCCTCTAACATACAGTCCTGAGCAAAGTCCTATCTGCTTTCTTGGTGTTCCAGGCAAAACTCTGCCTGGGAAGAAGGGTTTCCACTTTCTACATCATCCGTTTGGTTCTTTTACTCCTTTTTTCCCTCCTCTCCCTGTGGACTGGTTGCAGTTACTGGGTAGAAAAAGGCATGAGGGTGTTAGGGCCCTCCCTGTGATCTCACCCTTGCAGAGAGGGTAATCTCTTAGGTGACCCTATGGCCACAGAAACTCAGACACAGCCCGGCCAGGCTGACACAAGGGCCCTTTTCACCTGTCCTCCAGTACTTGCCCTTTTGGACTCTGCCACATGCTGCCAAGACAAGGCTACTGCCCTCCCATGAGCAAACAAGCTGGGGCACTGCTCACACGCCACTGACCTTGGCATCACCGTACTCATGGTGGGACAGAAGGGATAGGAGGGGCAGCACCAGGGGCCTCCCTAACTACACTGCTGCCCTTAGGCAGGTTTTTCTTCCCGATTTGGAGATGGATGAAGATCTGCCAGCTCTCTGGCTGACTCCCTCTGCCACAGCAGGCAAGAAGCAAGGAGGGAAACCTCTGATGAGAACACTACAGGCACACGGGGTAAAGGCTTTGCTGTTCCCAGTTGTCAGAGATCCAAATTGTAATGTATGTGAGCTGCTGTTTAGCTAACTTATTTTTCTACAAAAATCCTGTTAATTAGTTGCTTTTCAGAGACAGGAACTATTACAGCACTGCCCTGTCCAGGTCTAATATCTCGCATGAACTTACAGTCAACTCTCAGGCAAGAGCCACAGGCAGGGAAGTGCCAGTTTCTATCAGTGGACAAAACATACTTCCAAGTGACCATGAAAAAACGTGGAGCTTGCCTGGATAGAGCCATACTGATTCACTGCAGAGGCTTACAGAAACTAAGTGAAGAAATAAAAAACTAAGCGGAGAAATAAAAAAGATGAAAACGTATTTGAGGTAATTTTTTTCTGCTGGAATACCTGATAATAATTGCCTATTACATCAAATAATACCAGCAGCCTACAACAAGTAGTGGGGAAGAACTCAGGTGGAAATGTCAGAACCAAAGCGACAGTCAGGGATGAAAGTATCAACACAAGAAACTGCTACAAATTTTATGCAATCTCTTCCATACAAACAGATGCTTCGAAAAACATCCAAGGGAAATGGCAATAGAGGGTAAACCTCTTTCTGTTTACAAGTATTTTAACACCAGGATTGAGGTTCAACACGGCCAAGTGCAAGGTCTTGCACCTGGGTCAGGGCAACCCCCGGTATCAATACAGGCTGCGGAAAGAAGGGATTGAGAGCAGCCCTGCTGAGAAAGACTTGGGGGTACTGGTGGACGAAAAGCTGGACATGAGCCAGCAATGTGCGCTTGCAGCCCAGAAGGCCAACCATATCCTGGGCTGCATCAAAAGAAGCGTGGCCAGCAGGTCGAGGGAGGTGATTCTGCCCCTCTACTCTGCTCTGGTGAGACCCCACCTGGAGTACTGCGTCCAGCTCTGGGGTCCTCAGCACAAGACAGACATGGACCTGTTGGAGCAGGTCCCGAGGAGGGCCACGAAAATGATCAGGGGGATGGAACACCTCTCCTATGAAGAAAGGCTGAGAGAGTTGGGGTTATTCAGCCTGGAGAAGAGAAGGCTTTGGGGAGACCTTATTGCAGCCTATCAGTACTTAAAGGGGGGTTATAGGAAAGATGGCGGCAAACTTTTTAGCAGGGCCTAATGCAACAGGACAAGGAGGAATGGTTTTAAACTAAAAAAGGGTGGATTTAGACTAGATCTAAGGAAGAAATTTTTTACAATGAGGGTGGTGAAACACTGGCACAGGTTGCCTAGAAAGGTGGTAGATGCCCCATCCCTGGAAACATTCAAGGTCAGGTTGGATGGGGCTCTGAGCAACCTGATCTAGTTGAAGATGTCCCTGCTCATTGCAGGAGGGTTGGACTAGATGACCTTTAAAGGTCCCTTCCAATTCAAACTATTTTATGATTCTATGATTCTATGAAATATGCAGTTAAAATCCTGCTTTCAAACGCAGACAGGTTTTCTCAAGTTGTTTTCTGTGGCATGCATACTGGCTCATCACGTCTCAAACTCACTGTAAAAATAGTGTTTGTTTATTGCATGAGCACACAGAAGAAACTGGAGACATTTAACTCCTAAAGAAAGAGTTCCTGGGAGCCTGCAGTTGTGAGAAAAGGAAAATACAAAAAAGCTTTCTGACAGTGAAATGGAGGTTTTTTTCAGCTCTCAGCAATCCCGTCTGAGTTCACCTCAGTCTGTTCTCCAGACAAAGAATGTTTCTTCCAAGGACACATTTAGTCAAAACCAATGCATTCTGCAGCTCAGAATAATATAAAAGAAGGTAACCGTCCTGAGAGTTGCTGAGCAACCTTCTGAGATTTATTAACTGCCCTTAATTCCTGGGAAGCAGAGATGTTAAGCCATGGAAATTCAGGCTCAGTTCATTTATCATTCCCTCCTGGTACCTCTGCTTGTTGAAAGAAAAGGTAGTGCAGCAGGGAACTACTTTTAAGCAGCCCTAGTTCACCCCCCAGAAGAGAATCTTTGATTGAATCTACCCCATGGGAAAATCACCCATGCTTTCTTCATCCCCAGAATAGAAATAAGTCAGAGGAGGTGACGAGGCACAGTGTCTGCATCTCTCATGCCTGGACTAGCCAAACAGTCTCCTCCAATAATTGTAACTCCCTTCTGTCCTGCTCCGCAGCCAGTTTCTGGCTCCTTTTTCTTTCTTGATCAGTGCCAAGGAGCCAGACGTGAGCACAGAATGCAAATCCTGCCTCGTCCTGGCTTCATGTGAAACAATTTGGATTTTCACCCAAATAGCACTCCCTTGCTTCCTGAAACAGGCAAAGAGAAGCACACACAAACACATATGCACAAATGCACCTTGAACAAGTTAGTGTAGGGTGTTTCTTTTTCAATGTGTGAACCCTTTAAAGTTTGATGATGGAGGTGCCTAACTCAGTAAAAATTTCACACTGTGAAGTTTTGCAGCTTTCTGAGCAGTTTCATAGCTGATTTAAACAGATGTTTGGGTACGACTGTGAAAGATGTGGTCCTTCATGATCTCCTTCATGTCCTGATAAGGTGCAGATGGCCACAGAAACATTAGTATCTGCATAAGGCAGAAAGAAAAGCTAGAAAGGTTTGGGTCTGCTATCACAGACACTCAAAAATAGTCCCCAGCCCCTCGAGAATACCAAATTTCCAGCTGAAAAAGCTGGGACTTAAGGTGAGTTTACATGTTTTTTTGCAAGCTGTTATGTTATCAGTAGGGCTACATCATTTGCCATCTCATTTCTGCCTGTGCTCTGAGTTGCTTGAATACATTTCCTTCACCCACTCTAAAAAATTGCAGACATTTTGATTTTTCCTGCTGATGACTGTTTAGGAGAACTGACAGAAGAGTCCATGGGAGGTTAAAACACTGGCACAATGTACAGGATTAAACTCCAACAGTGGAACTGATTTATTTTCCAACATGGTCCTTGCCAACTGGGACAATCTGTGTGAAAATAATCTTCTGGTAATCAAAAGCTATGGGTTCAACCTGCTTAAATTGCCTGGTGATACAAATAAACATGGTTTATAGGAGCTCTTGCAAAAATTCTGTGTAGATTCAAGCTGCTTAATTCTTCATTGCTTCTGCCAAAAAAAAAGGGCAGCTTTTGCTCACAGATACATGGTACGAGCACCCATGCTCTAGAACCCATCTAGCTCAAAAGTAAATATGACAGTTAAAAATTTTTACTAGAATTGCTTATATTTAAGAACCTTAATATCACATCAGTAAAAACAACTCCATAGTGTTTTACCCTAGACATATAATTTATTTCCAATACTTGTTTTTTGCTTCGCAAATATTTAGCACACAACTGGTGCAACTTTATTTCTGTTACTATGCAATGAAGAACAAATGTGCTGTAACATTTAACAGCCTATCACCAGACACGTGCAAAAAGGAAAAACTTACTGTGTATATGAATGATCTAAGATTCCTTCTGCTAAAAACAGTCCCAGGCATTTTGGTAGCTAAGACAGCAGCCCTGAAAGAGAGACTCAGTGCTACGCAATGCATGTTTCTGAAAGAAAGTAACCAACTGTACAAGAAAGTATAAAAGACCACATGACTGTCGTATGAATATCCTTACACAATATTAATCCAGTTTCTTTGTGTTATTACTTGCCAGTGGTTTATCTTACCAAGTTACTCGTATGTAGAGTACTCAGCAAGAATGAGAGTTACAAAAACACACTTTAAAACTGTCTCACATGCCTTGCAGGTTTGCGGAGAACACACTGTGAGTGGATTCTGCTTTTTGTTCTGAATACCACTCACTTCAGAAGGCCTGTTTGCATGGATTTTCCTTCAGAGTAAGGACCTTAATAAGGAAAGAAATTAAAACAGGTCAAAAATGCTTACAGAGGCAGCAAAAGATTAAAAACTTGGTACATATCTGGAAAGGTGAAAACAAAGCCGACTTCATGACAAGACTCGTTTAATTTCGTTGGTATGTCAGCCACATGGAATTTCTACAGACAAGGTTTTTAATAGCGTTCTCACTGCTGGAGTGGGAACACCACAGAGAGCTCAGCGCTGCTCTTGCTGAAGTTATTGCCAATACCCTAAATGCATGTGTACAATATCGTCTGCTACATATGCATTAAGGTGGGGAAGTTGTTAAGTAGTGACAACTCAATTAGTCTGCGTTAGACGTTCGTACATTAAAGGTATCCCTTGCAGTCGGTAAGGTGGGCAGCAACACAGTTTTCATATTGCTTCATCAGAAGCTGAATACCCTGTGATTAAAGAAAAGTTAACAAAAGAACTTTGAAAGTATTAATATGTCTGTTTTTTAATTACCACTAGAGGGACTATGGAAAAATAAAACAACTAAGATGATCAAAGTACTGGAGCACCTCTCCTATGAGGAAAAGCTGAGAGAGCTGGGGCTGTTCAGCCTGGAAAAGGCTCAGGGAGGATCTCATTAATGTATATAAATGCCTGAAGGGAGGGTGCAAAGAGGACGGAGCCAGGCTCTATCAGTGGTGCCCAGTGACAGCACCAGAGGCAATGGGCACAAACTGAAACACAGGAGGTTCCCTCTGAACATCAGGAAACACTTTTTCACTGTGAGGGTGACCGAGCACTGGCACAAGTTGCCCAGGGAGGTGGTGGAGTCTCCATCCTTGGAGGTATTCAAAATTCATCTGGACATGGTCTTGGGCAACTGGCTCTAGATGACCCAGCTTGGGCAGGTGTGTGGGACCAGATGACCTCCAGAGGTCCCTGCCAACCTCAACCATTCTGTGAACTATAAATTATTAGAACTGAGAAAAGTATTTGATACTCCCACCCTCACATAGTTTTCTCCCTACAACAAGCAAGCGAACACTGCTTCCAAAAAAAATAGCCTTCCATGAAAAGGAAGACAGTCTGAGGTGACTACAAAACACATAGGAAGAACTGCAGAAGAAACAGGGGCCATCAAACATCTTCTGACTGCAAAGTCAGGTCTGAGAAATTTGTGCCAGGACTGGCAGAGGTTTCAAAATTATCATTTGAACTTGTGTGACAGTTTATGTCTGTAGCAACTCATGCAGTCTTTGGGAAAAAAAAAAAAAGAAAAAAAAAAAGACACATCTAAACCAGGCAGAGAGTACAAGCAGATGCACTGCAGCTTTTCTTCACATCCTTTTCTATCCAGTCTGGTTGTCTTGTGAAGAAGTCTTCTTTTCCCCGTTTAGCATTGGTAAGAATCTGGAAAAGTTATCCAGATCCAGAATATGTATTTGTTTATGCAGATGCTTTATTACAATATGCCTGAGCTACAACTTACAAGTCATACACAGCCTGCAAGGACATCATATTTCTTGGCTTACTCCACTCAAGAAATGAGTTCACATGGCAAGAAAAGGGCCACGAAGCTTAAAAAAAAAAGGAATATAAATCAGAGAGGGTTGCTCCTACCAAAACAACTCCTCTGGTCTATCTGTTGTTTGCCATGGGAGCAAAAGCAAGACAAAAACAGTATCAATGGCTTGTTCTCCCAAAACCAACTCCCTCAGTTTGCTGTCACCAGGAAGATTATGTGACTGTATATGCTGTGTAACACTAATGCTGGACAGTCAATCTGCATTCATGCAAAAACTTCAGTATTTCAGGGAAGTGTCAGACCTACGTTTCGCACTGACTATGCTGTGCACGCAGAGCGTGTCTGGCTGTACAGCTAGTTGAATCAAGTCTGAGGCTCACCGTGCCGGAAAGTTCATGCACTGCAAATCATAGAATCATAGAATCATTAAGGTTGGAAAAGACCTCTAAGATCATCAAGTCCAACCTTCAACCCAACACCACCATGCCCACTAAACCATGTCCCTAAGCGCCTCATCTACACGTCTTTTAAATACTTCCAGGGATGGTGACTCAACCACTTCCCTGGGCAGCCTGTTCCTGTGCTTGACCACTCTTTCAGTAAAGAAATTTCTCCTAATGTTCAATCTAAACCTCCCTTGGTGCAACTTGAGGCCATGTCCTCTCGTCCTGTCGCTAGTTACTTGGGAGAAGACACCAACCCCCACCTCGCTACAACCTCCTTTCAGGTAGTTGTAGAGCACGATGAGGTCTCCCCTCAGCCTCCTCTTCTCCAGGCTAAACAGTCCCAGTTCCTCAGCAGCTCCTCACAAGACTTGTTCTCCAGACCCTTCACCAGCTTCGTTGCCCTTCTCTGGACACACTCCAGCACCTCAATGTCCTTCTTGTAGTGAGGGACCCAAAACTGAACACAGTATTCGAGGTGCTGCCACGAGGCAGCTGCTTCCATTGTGAGTGTGCAAATCAGTCTTTTTTTTCCAGCTGCCAAATGCACACACATACGCATTCGTTAATAGGAGGTTTGGGGAACTTCCGAGAAATTGATTAGGTGGTTTTAGGAAAAGATATTTTGCTGGTCTCAAGCTAAAACATACTTCTGACACTTAGGACTGAAACCCTGAAGAAAGTGTAGGACTTGTGCTGGAAGCTTCATGGGTTAAATCCTGATTTCAGTAGAGCTAACCTTGCAATGAGCCTTGACTGGAAAGAACAAGTTGTACTCTTCTAGCCACATGAAGCCAAAGGCTTTTCCGAGTACTTTTGCTATATGATTTACCGAACAGAGAGCTGAATCTAAACCCAAAATACTGCACCTGCCATTTATGGCCCAGGCAACTCAAAAGCCAGGTATGTAGGTGTCTCCCTCATTAATTATTATTCTTGCTTTCTGGAACTCTTCAGCATTACTTAAGTCTCATCTTAATTAAGCCATGGCTAACCTGTGATCCTTCAGCTTCATAACGACACTCAATCTAAGATTCATACCTTCCAAGGGAGTGGCCATAAGCTCCTTTTCAAGTCTGTGGGGAGACACACAAATTTCATCATCTAAAATAGACCGGACTCCTTGTTCCCTAGAAGAACTGTGTCTCTTCTCTGAACCCAGGCAATTATCTTCAAATGTTGACATTACAAGAGAGGTGTTTTGAGTTGAGAGATGTGAATCCAGCAAAGATCTCTTCTGCAAACATCCCACATGCTTCTCAGGCAAATGTTCTGTCGGGGAAGAGGAAAAAGATTAAGAGAGAGAAACCAATGCCTGTGGCACCCTACTTATAAGAGCTGATGGTTATAAAAGCTGAAATGTTAGCTCATGCTGGCTGGACCTCCCAACAAGACTCTTCCAATTTACCTACTTACATAAAGGCAGAGACGCCCTGGTAAAACCTATAGTCAGTGATATTTAGGACAGTGAAGATATTTAAATAAAAACACCAGTAAAATAACCAATAAAACTCTAACTTTGAGGGCCACACACATTTCCAGTTCCATTGCCACATGGTGAGTCCTCATAAGTGGAAAACTCAATCCAGGCAGGTCAGAATCAAATAACCATTACTTAAACAGAACTCTTCTCACTCTCTTTAGAGTAGAGACTTTGTCTCTCTGCTTTGGGCTATAGCAATGGCTAAATAAATGCTAACGATTCAGCATTTTCCAGCCAGCGCTCTTCTGACGAAGACGACACAGGATGACCTTCATAAACATCCCTAACAGCTTCAAGACCTCAAAATGCACAGGCTGCTATGACATGAAAGAGATGACGCTGACCTCAAAAAGGCTGAAAGATCACAGATTCTGGAAAGGTCCTGTTCAAAGAAACAGGGCTTGAAATGCCCTCAAATTTTGGACAACATCAACTCTGCAAGAGACTGGAGACTGAGTTACCTGGATCAAATTTGCCACATAAAGGATTCTATTATTTTTAAATGGAGAATGTGGTGGGGGAAAAAAGCACCTAGCAATGTGACAGGAGATCAGAAATGTTTTCGCCTGTTCTGCCTAAGCCCCTCCTCACCTACAGTCTGGTAGTTTCACTCAACACTTCCCAGCATCCGGGAGAGCAGGATGTGTTTCTTACACTGTTCCAAGGGAAGCAGAAATACAAAGTCATGCTGTTTATTGACACATCATTAGTAGCATTTTAAAAAACAGCACTGCTCCGTCTTATCTCTGCACTAATCCTCTGCTCTGTGCATATATTCTCCAATCAAGACAAAATAGGAAACAAAGTGTATTAGCCAGAGACAGCCTGGACATCCTCCAGTGAAAATTGTCCCCGGTGAGCGTGTTCATGGCTATCCTTTTAGAGACGGCACCAGGCGCAGGGTATTTTGGACATCCTCACAGAGTTAACTTGCACACATTCGCAGAAAACAGACAGGTACCTCTCTGTAAAGAGGGATTCACTTACAAGCTGGAGATTAACGCAGGGCTGGAAGACAAGACATCGAATACCATCCTCTTCTGGCCAAAGAGAGGGGCCAGTACTTACAGAGACAAAATTTGAACGTGGTGGATGCAGGAGAAGAAAGCCCCTGTCCCAGAGAGGCCTCTGCTCCTCACACACCACACCGTATGCCCCCCGCCGCAGGGGTCGCGGTGCCCCGGGCCTGGGCTCTGCCCGGAGGGACGGGCGGGAGGCGCTGTCCCCTGAGGAGACCCGCCGCCGCGGAGGCGGAGGAGGAGGCGGAGAAGGCCCAGGAGGCGGCGGCAACGGCGACAGCGACGGCAGCGCCGCTCACGCCCCTCAGGGGGTGCTGCCAGCCCGCGCAACGGCCCGCCCCACCCACCCGCTCAGGCACGGCCACGCCCCCCTCGCCGCTCCCGCCCACTCGGCAGGGCCGCCCCGCTCCTAACCCCGCCCCTTTCCCCTCCCTGCCGTCTATCTCCCGCGAGAACCAATGAGAGGAAGACAATGCCCGGCTGGTCCCGCCCAGCCAGGAGCCACCCCTTCCAGCGGAAAGGCGTCGCGGCGTTGTCCAAGATGGTGGCGGGAGGGCTGTGTTTCTGTGGGCTGATCAGGTACCGGGGGTGCGAGGGCCGTGTGTGAGGGCGGCGCGTCCTGGCAGCGGAGAGGGAGGGGAGGAGGAGACCCCGCGCCTCCATGGCCCCCTGCCAAGCCGCGGCTGCGCTCCCTCGTCCCCCCCGAGCCTTCCCGGGCCTCACGCACCCGCCCCGCCCTCCCCGGCCTCCCCTGAGGAGAGGAGGCCGCCGGGCAGGGGGAGGTGGGACGGGCCCCTGTCCGGCTCCTTTTCTCTCTGCCGCCGGCCTCGGATGGGTTAATGTGCTTTTCCGCTTCTTCATCCCGAAAATGTGTTTTCTTACGTGTCAGTCGTGACGCGTGGCTCGCCGTGGGCAACCCCTTTAATGTCGAGTAAATTATGTTTATCATAACGTGTAGCACAGCATCAGAATCCAGGCTCTGGTGCCTGTGAAACTCTGTAGGCCAAGAAGAGACTCTTGTGATAAACCTCCCGTTCCTGGGTTAGAAGAGCTGTGCAGGGAGGCGGCGGTGAGCAAAGGGAATGCCCCGCTCAGTGAGTGCTTCAGAGACCTGAGGAAACAGGTCTGTCTAAACAGAGAAACTGCTCAGAGCTTTTCTGGGCAGTTGACAGCTCTTCAAATCTCAGGGGAATGGAAAATGCAGGTTCTGGATCATGACTGCAGGCTGGCCCAAGTAGCTCTGTGCCAAAGCAGTTCACACTAAGGCAGGCCAAACAGGAGCTTGGACTGAAGAAAACTTTGACAAATCTGTTTAAAAATCACTTTGCTAGTTGTTTTTTGCTAAGGGCATGCAACCTTTATAGTGTATGTAGCAGATGGAGATAGATCTGGACATATGGCATGAATAAACAATAGTAAGTGATTGAGAATATCTTCGGCTAAACAATGTAGAATAGTGATTTTTTTTCCGTAATTGTTGAAATGATACACAGATATTGATGATTTCTGAGATTAGAACTCAAGAAATTGAACTCCTTGTAGCTCTGCCTGTAAGCCCTTCTCTCTCAATTTCATACATAGTATTCTTTAAGGCAACTTTATATTTTAAAATTTCTGGCTTGTTTCAGATTGCTGTGCTCATTGTTAATCCCTGCATTATTTCTAAGTGGAATTTTGTGTGTCTGCTTGGTGGTTCTACTGTGGGGAATACGGCTCTGGATACAACAAAGGAAAAAACAATTGACCTCAGCAGAAAAAGATGGGAAGCGGCCATTGCTGGTTGCGTTTTTTCACCCATATTGCAATGCAGGTGGCGGAGGGGAGAGAGTCTTGTGGTGTGCCATAAGAACGCTCCAGAAAAAGTAAGCATGTATGTTTATCAAATACCGTATCTAATTCTCAGCTACTGATGGTATTATTTATGCACATTTTGGCATTTTACATACTTAAATAGGTATCATTAACCTACTGGTCCTACATTTTTTTTACATCTGAGTTTCACCTGGTTGCACCATTCCACTTCATCTCTTTACCTGGATTTTCATCTGTCCTGCTGTGGCATCTCTTGCTTCTTCCTTTTCTCCCTGGGAGAACCCCTCCTCCCTTATCAGTTTTCCAGTACTGGTATGGAACTTTGTATAGGCGTAACTCATCAGTAGGTAACTGATAATCTTGATACTTGCCTCTTGGTGCAGGCGACAAAACAAGTTAATATCTAAAGTGGATTTAACATTGGCACATCCACTGGCTTGCAGTCTTCTGCATTTTACTCATGCTGTGCAGTAGACAGACATCTCCTAATGTAGGGCAAGGCATTCTTAAGTCTGTATAATAATACTGAGCTCCTTTTATGTTTTACTCAAAAAAAGTGTTCCCCAAGTCCTCAGCCATATGTTTTTCTGCAGATCAGAAAAACTGTGGAAGTGTAAGGAGAAGTATAATTCAGTTAAAATAATTTCAGAACTGGCCAGACATTCTCACATACTTTTTGAGTAATTTTAAATGGATAATATTTTAGTTTCATGTTACAAAATTTGAAGAGAAGAATGTATGAAATTCTTTTTCTTTACTCTTGCAGGTACAGAAATGTCACGTGTGTTGTTTACACTGGTGATAGAGATGCCGCTGGAGAAGAAATAGTAGAAGGCGCTTTCAGAAGATTCAATATTAAATTAACTCATCCTGTGAAGTTTGTATTTCTAGAAAAACGCTACCTTGTGGAAGCTTCTCTTTACCCTCACTTCACTTTGCTGGGACAAAGTTTAGGATCAGTGTTTCTCGGCTGGGAAGCTCTTCTAAAGTGTGTTCCTGATATTTATATTGACTCAATGGGTTATGCCTTCACGCTTCCCCTCTTTAAATATTTAGGAGGTTGTCGTGTTGGATGCTATGTCCATTATCCCACTATCAGCACCGATATGCTTTCTGTTGTTAGGAATCAGGATACCAGGTTTAACAATGCAGCCTTCATTACAAACAATCCTCTTTTCAGCAAGTTTAAACTTGTCTACTACTATTTCTTTGCTTTCATGTACGGATTGGTTGGTTCCTGCAGTGATGTGATTATGGTTAATTCTTCTTGGACGCTAAATCACATCCTTTCCCTCTGGAGAGCTGGGGCTTGCACTAGTGTTGTGTATCCACCGTGCGATGTGCAGACCTTCCTGGATATTCCACTGGAAGACGAAAAGAGCACTGCTGAATATTCCATTGTTTCCGTCAGCCAGTTCAGGCCTGAAAAAGATCATCCTTTGCAAATCAGAGCCTTTGCTAAATTACTGAAAGAGAAGAGACTGGGGCAGCAGCCATCATTGAAGCTTATCTTAATTGGAGGCTGTCGTAACCAGCAAGATGAAGAGCGTGTAAATAACCTTAAACATCTTTGTGAAGAGCTGGGAGTTAGTAACAATGTGACGTTCAGAATAAACATTCCCTTTGAGGAGCTAAAGAGACACCTGGCCGAGGCCACCATCGGCCTGCATACAATGTGGAATGAGCACTTTGGGATCGGTCAGTATCTTTCCTCAGCGTTCAGCCATTTGACCTAGTGGGGGACACAGTTGGGGAGGGCTTCAGTTCATGATTAAGGCTCCTCAGTGTAGAGGTCTAAGCATAGAGGTCTGCATGCCAAGCAGGTGTCCAACTCCCGTTCTAGTCAGAGGCAATCTAGCTGAGATAGAGCCTATAGAACCAATTCAGGTGACTAACCACTAGGTGCTACTGTAGTGCAAGCTGAAGTGCTGTAGACATCGTAGACTATTAATTATGGGCATCCTCTAGTCACTTAAACAGACAGTGGGTCCCATCTGTGCTGCCCAGGATGTTCTGCCTGACCTCCAGCTGTCGCTCTGCAAGGTCATGGGTCACCCTGAGGTCCTGTGTTAGGTTTGCCAGCTGCACACAGATGTCTTCTGTACCCAACGGAGCCTCAAAAGGCACCAGGTACTTCTAAGCACCTTAGGTTGTGCCCTGTTCGCTCCACGCACTGCAGGGAGAGCTTAGACACAGTTCACATGTAGACATCCATATGTAGAGATTTCGAGCGTGTTTAACCTGCTTCAACTGCCATTTGAATTGTCTGGTATATGTCATGGGGCTCTAGCTGCTGTTTCAGAGGTGCAAGTCTCCCGCAGATCCTGTGTCTTATTTGTAAGCCCCGTGTGGATGCCACCAGGTACCCTTGGTCACCTCATTGCACTAGGCACCTGTGCTAAGGCAATTAAATCAAGTCCTTATATCAATTGCCATAGCGTGGAGCAGAATGCCAAAGAGGAGCCTGGACCTGGTTTGCAATGTGCTATCATACCGAATTAAGGTATTGGGCTCAGTTTATTGGGATTACTTGGGTCCTGACTTCGAAAGGGAATCTAAGATCGCCCATCTGCCATAAATCTAAACCAGAGTAAGTTAGCAGCCAAGCAGATGGATGCTGTACTTGGCTATAATGTGACTAAACTGCAGTTAATGTCATCAGACTTTATTAGAATACAAGTTAAGTAAGTGTCAGGAGTAGTAGTTTATAGTCTGTAGGAACATGGTATAAAAAAAATTTACTGTGAAGTGTCTCCCAGAAGCAACTGCCACAAAATGGAAATAATGGTTTCTGCTATTTTTGCCCCCATGAAACACTTTAATTAAGTAAATAAAAAAGTATTTTTTAAAAGTGTTACAATCACACTGTGATTTTGAATTTCGGCATGATTTCACCTTCATCTCCAATGGCTTTTTACCTGTAAAAACATGTTTCAAAAATTCGGCAATTTTCGAGCTAGGGGAACTTTTTAAAAATAAAATCAGAACTGAGAAGAATCAGCAATTAAAGTGATTTCTGAGGTCTGTTCTGGAGCTATGGAGGAGAATTGCAGTTGATGTATACTTTCTATGCTATTCCTATCCCACTGCTTTTGACTGAGGAAAGCTTACTGTCAGATTCCCCATTTCATTAAAATTTCTTCCGTCAAAAATACAGATGCAGCAATAATGATTTTTACTAGTTTGTCTTGCTGAATTGTCAAAAGCGATAAAGATTTGTTAATCTGCAAAATACTGAACTTCTGAATATCATCAGATTAAAATGTGCATAGTCAGCTTTTCTCTCAGAGTATCTTTTAAATGTTAAGAAGTCTTCAGTGTTAATGAGAAAATGAATACAGTTACATTCAGCTCTAATTTTTAATTATTTTTTTGCAGCTGCCACCATACCATAAAACTAGTGTTGCAGTGTTCTGTTACAGAGCAGAACAGAACTATGCAGTGTTCTGTCACAGAGCTACTTTCCATGTTTATCTTTACATTTGTTTCAATATCTAGCTTTTTTTTCACCGTATATACTGGTGATATAATCTATCTCAGGTAAACCAAGTATGTTACAAGAACCACAACTTAACCAATTATATCAAACTTCTAATTTCAATTTCATGTGTTTAAGAGAAACTATCATTTCAGTCCTTAGGAGGAAAAACTTGAATTTGTTTCTTATGAGACCATTTACTCTGTATTTTTCAAACCGATCTAAAATGGCAGTCTCTAGTAACTTGTAATTCTGGGTGAATTTTACTGTGGTTTTAACTTTCCAGTGCCTTATAGAAAGCCAAAGTACATGATGTGCACATTCATATCGGCATGTTTTGTATCTTTTACAGGAGTAGTTGAATGTATGGCAGCTGGCACAGTTATCCTGGCTCACAATTCTGGAGGCCCCAAATTAGATATTGTGGTACCCTATGAAGGACATACTACAGGCTTCTTAGCAGAAAACGAGGACAATTATGCTGAGACGATGGCTTATATCCTCTCTTTGTCCCCTGAAAAAAGGTTAGAGATCAGAGAAAATGCTCGTCGGTCTGTGCACAGGTTTTCTGACCAGCATTTTGAAGAGACATTCCTGTTATCTGTGGAGCCATTATTTAAATAAATGTATATTAATAAAAGTGTATGTTAATAAAATTAACTTTTTGTATTTGACTATGTGTCACCTGTAAATATATGTAATCTATCAGCCCTTGGTCCCATTCAATAAAGAGATTTTTTTTCTTTCTGTCAGAGTATCTGCTTTATGTAATAAGGATTTTTTTACTGCGAAATAAATGCTCTTGAAGATTTTCTGTGTTGACTACATGACAGTACGGTGCACTGCAAAACCCTCTGGATTCACAGAACCATCATATTTCCTTGGTAACAGAACTACATCTGGAAGTTCTTTTATTTATTGAATACTTTTGGTTTCCATCCATTTCATGACTCTTCACCCACAGTCACACTTTTTAAAGTCAACAATTTTGTTTGATGGCTTTTGTACCCAGAAGATTTTTTTCCAGAATCTGTAGCACATTTTCAATTTGCTAGCCCCCATTGTGTGACAAAATTCTATTACGTGGGATTTTAATTGTGGTTCTGGAGATTTCATTACCTACAGTGATTCCTTTAGCTTAATTGTATGGTGGTTTTGCTAGCTTGCTTTTGTGTAAGTGTAATAATTGCACTTGTCTATGATCCTTCTATTAGCTAGTTCCTCATGCCCTTTCACAGTATGACAACTTAATGGTATTTTTCCAATCCTATTCTATTGAAAGGTTTTCTATTCCTAGGGAATAGAAGGATCTAGATTAGAGGGCATAATTAAATGCTATACACACATGAATGTTAAAACCCTAAACTACTGCTTATTATAAAACTGAAAACACAGTGAACGAAAGGTTCAAAAATTGGACATCTGCTTTTGTATAAAAAATGGAAAAACATACAGTCCTTTTTTGAGCCATCAGAGCAGTATTTTGCATTTCAGCAAACTAAGAGAAGTGCAAAAAGCTACTGAAATCAGACTTTAGAATGTGGTTTTCCCTCTGTTTAAGCTTCGCCTGGATTATATGACATTTTGTATATGAAAAAATATGGTTAGAAGAACCTAGTGTTCCATGTTTTGTTAGGAGTTGGGGAATGCACAATCCTCATGGTGCTGATAAACCCTTTTACTGCTACCATATAAAACTGCTGAGCAGTTGGTGATACTATCTGGGGTCAGTACTGTGTAAATGAAACTATGGATTATAAAGCTGTATTGGCAGTACATAGAGATTACAAAAAGCTGGAAAAGCTTCTTAAGGATTTGATTGAGCTAGGGAAATACAATACACTGACTAGGAGACTTTCTTACATGATACAGAAATGGTTAAAGAGAGTATGCAATCAGAAATTTGCTCAAGGAAGTGGTATCAGAGATGTCCCAGGTAGTTTAGAATAATAAAGATGAAAGTGCCTTTCAGTTTGGATCAGGATTTTTCAACGTTTAGACATCTGAAGAGTAGCCTGATTTTTATCCCGTTAAACAAAATAGCAAACCTTCTATTAATTTTAACTGAGTGTTTAGCACTGTTGAAAAGCAGTTGATTTACTTGGGATTTAATGTCAGCTATCCTTAAATTTTGTTACTGATGTGGCTAAAATTTCAAGCAAGTTAAAAGTTTTGAAACAGTAACTGTGCTGGTGTTCTAGGTAGCTCTTGCTTCCTGCTTGCGTTTTTCATTATGTGTGTCAACACTAAATGACCCATGGTTATTTTCTAAATCATCATCAGATTTTCCAAGTAGTTTGTGAGGTAAACTCATCTTTCCTTCATCTGTTTGACCTTTATTTATTGAAAGGATGGGAGACTGCATGCTTCTTTCTGCTGGAGAAGTTGCCAGTTTTTCCAGAGATTCCTCCAGCTCATGTCTCAGTTCATCTTCAGAATCTTCAAAATTTCTGTAAAGTAAAACAAGATAATTATATTAATTAAATGTATCATCTTTGTTACAAGCCTTTCTCCTTTCAAGGCCTTTGAGATTTTTTTAAAATGACTTATAAAGAATATACAAGCAACACAAATAATGTGAACTGTTTCTTCTTTCTCTGTGAGATTGTTTACCTGTATTTATAAGGTAAGAGAACAGGAGTTGCAAAGCCATGTTAATACTTCTGCATAACATTTTTAATGGCAGCATTGGCATGTGACATGCTAAATTACAGAATTAAGAGTTAAATTTGCAGACTCTGTAAAACAAGTTTTCTTTGTTTGTGAATTTAAAAGAACAGAACAAAAGCTTTAGGCAATGCAACCTGTCATTTCATGAAAACTGTTCAATTGTATGGATTTTTCTTCTGATATGCTTGACTTACGTGTCTTCATCATCTGATCTTGGCTCAAGTCTGCCTTCATCAACAGCAACAGCAGAGTATGTTTCTGAATCATCTTCCTTGTTTTCTTTTGGAAGCAACATAGTTAATCTCTCTTCTAGAAAGGAAGAGAAACATTCCTTTATTTGCATATTAGCTAACTATAATATGTAAAGAAATAGCAAATAAGTAAATGCTTGAATTTTGTTATCGTCGTTGTTCAAATTACAACAATGTAAATACCATGCTTCTGTTATTCTTGATCACGCGTGTTTTAGTCAGTGGTTTGTAACTTCCGCTCGGTGGAACCTCGTGTGTTTGTAGACCATAACCAAAGGACTATAAAAGTTAAGTAAGAAAGGTGATCTGCTGTTAGTAGGTTTATGTTCCCAATACAGGGATCTGCATTTTCAGTGGAAAACTTAGGGGAGTACTGTTTGGGAAAGACTGAAAATTGCTGCTTGGGTGTAGCTATGGTTCCCTAAAAATGCTCGCTTTCAAGACCAAAGGGCAACCCTAACGTGAAGGTAGGAGAACAATGCTAAGAGTTGTTTTAGTATATTTAGTATAAAGACTAACTTTTGCATGTGATCCAAAAGAAATCTGTCAGTTTGGGTAACGCTGTGCTCCACAATGTCAGCTTGAGTAGCAGGGCAGAACTGGGTATTGAGATAGTGCCGAATATTAATAAATGTAACTGATAAAACCAGCAGCAGTTAGAAAACCTGTGTGACCTTATTCTTGCTTCAGCTCTACGAACTGCTGACATTAGTGAAAAGTGGTTTGAATTTCATTTTCTTTTTTTTTTCTTTTTTTGAATGTGTAAGCTATAAAGCTAGTCTTAGGAGAGGAATTTAGCTGGTACATTTAGCTGGTTTAGCCTTTGGGATGGGGCAGTTTTAAGAGCTTGTTATACTATGAGAAAACATGTATGTGAGGCGTAATTAGAAGGAGAGTGCTGACTGCACAGTTGCAAATGAAAGATACTTCTCACGATCCATTAAAATGTTGAAACTTGGCATGTACAATTTAGCTAGCTTAAAAGTCCTGTCATACAATTATATGTTCAGTAGATTGTCAGTTGTGCATAAAAACACAATGTCCAGTTACATTTACTGCATCTTTCAATGGAAAATACTCTGGCTTTTTTGCTCACAACTTTGATGCAAAGTTATCATTTTTAAACAGTCTGTTACTTGAGGAAAGTGTGCTGCAGTGTGACTGAGTTCAAATCAATTTCAGTGTCAGCTGTATCAGCATGGACCATGCTGTAAAGTAAGTCACACTGTAGTTTAAGCCACCATGTACTACAATGTACAGCTGTTCTACAGAAATACATGTATTTTTATAAATGTTTTTTACAGGGTTCTTCAACAATTGCAGGGGCTAGATCCAGGTGTGTGGTATCTGCCAACTTGCTGGCAGTAGTAGCTTACCTCTGTCTACCCAAGAAATCAAAGAATTATATATGAAGTAATAGTTGGAAAGCAGGGCTTGCCCTTTTCCCTGCTATTGAAAACAGCAACATCCTGAAAGAGGCCTTTCACTGCTACAGGACAGAGAGCAGTGGCTGCTGGGACAGGCTGCCCGTGTTATTCTACTTTGCCAACTGTTTCAAAATGTCGGTTCCCATCACAGATCCTCTGCCAAAGGTAAAAGAAATAATACACTAAAGAAAAACTTGTAGAATTTACAGTAACAAACATCCTACCTACTTCCTCTTCAAGGTGGATGAAGGAGTCATTAGACAGCTCTGCTTTTGATAAGATGTTCAGGAGTGTTCCTGGTGGTGTTTGTTTCCACTGCTTCCTGTTTTCTGGGATGTCTTCAGGCAGAATAGCATGGTCAGCTGAAGAACAGGAAGGTTCTCAGGTCACGAAAGCATGACTGTGGCTTGGCACTGTCTTTTGTCAGATTCAAACTTTCTAGTCTTGACACTTATTTCTTCGTTTTGTGTAATGCTGGAATCCTGTTTGGGTTTTTTCCCCTTGTGGAATACTGAATTTTTAGTAAGCATTTGGTCTGATTGATAGCATAGATAAAAAAATAGTTCGGGCTATTTGTCGCAAAAAATTTTTAACACCAGTTTTAATAAAGTAAAAGCTCAAGTAACTGCTTATTTGACCTGGAATACACAGGTGCAGCTTCATTGAGTAGTCCTTGGTCTCAAACTTGTTGGCTTCTTGGGTCTGAAAAACCTTTGAAGAAGTTCCTGTTTCTCTCATGCCCTATGCTCTTTCATCTAAGGCAGAATGAACAAGAAGGGGCATATTAATAATATCCTGCTCTGTCTTCACTGTCCATGCAAACTCTTCAGGTTGTTTCTGTGTACCTAGAGTGTTGGGAGCATGCTGGAATGCTAGAAGAGCCCCTCGTTTGCAGCAACCAGCCATTGGAGATACCTGGCTGCCTAGGAATATATGTGCTGGTATTGTAAGAAACACAGCAATTAGCTGCTTCTGAAAAGGAGCATCACCACAACCACACCTGTGTGAGGATGCACTTGTGACTGTGTAGCAACACTAGTGTGTGGAGTGGGAACTCTGGGATGGCGTTGGCAACTGACAGCCTCAGTTCTTGTGTTTCATCAACTCAAGGCCCAAGAAAGCGGTGTTGATTAGTTGCATAGACTGGCATTGTTAGCCCTTGTTACCCAGGCCACAGAGTGAGTCATAAAATGCAGCCCTCTTAATTCGTATGAGCAACACAACATGATTGCAATATTAGACAGAGAGGAAAATGACGACTGTATTCTAGGGTTTAACACGCACAATAACCTCAGTTATTATGAAGTCCTGCAATTAAAAGCCTGCCAGATCATGTGAACATTCTGGTATGGAATTGTTTTGGCAAAGGTCTGTAAGCAGTCTGGCTGAATTTTAGCAACTCTCTACTTTCACTCACCGAAAACCAACACTTTCTTACCAAGTTCATTTTCAGCCATAGTAGGACATACAGAAGTGACATCAGCGTCAGCTAAAAAATTCAGTAGTGTCTGAGGGGCTCCAGCTTGCCAATGTTTTCTGTTTTCTTTGGCATCGCCAATATCATTGGACTCTAAGGGGAAGAAAAAGAGGAGGCAAAGTTATTTCAGTTTTTAAAGTAGATTTCAGTGTGATTATAATATTATGTGACATTATAAAGACAGAGCTCATGAGATAAACTTGCTATAGCCTGGAGTTACTGAATTTACCTAACTCCTAAGCAATTTTCAGGATTAATACTCAGCGTTGCATTTCGCCAAGAAATACCTGTGTGGTATCCAGATAGTTCTTCCAAAGCTTTGTCCATATGATCTTCATAAACTTCCACCAATTTCTCCTTAAGATTCTCACCATCCACAAAAGTTAAAGTCTCATTGAGTTTATCTAGTACCTGAAAAAACATCAGGAAAACAAATATGGGACAATAATCACTTCTCATTTTGCTGTGTTTGCCAGCCGTTCTCATGTATGCACAGGCAAACTGTGTAACAAAAAGTGAAGCAGCAGAACTCAAAAGTCACAGTGTGATTTGTGCATCAGAGGGCTGCATGGGGCTCTGCAGAAATGTGAAAAAACACAAAATAGTGCTTTATAATTAAGAATATATATACTAGAAAGAAATTATATTTTCGATGTTACTGTTACAAATATTTTAAAAATTCTAATATACTCATAAAAATCTTAATAGGTAGCTATTACATGTCGATCAGCTAGAAATGTCATTTTGATAAATGAAATCACATAATGTCTGTAGTCTCGCTTCCACTTTTTCTGAATAACAGCTGGTTCATCACAATATTATTCTTGCTTTGTGATACAATACTAGTGAAAAGAAACAGAAATGTACTAAAACAATTTACAAATCAAATTTGGCATTTGCAGACTAACTGAGTTTTGAGATGAGTTCTTCCCCTCAGCCCAGTTTACAAAATTTAAATATCTGTACTCCTTCATCTTTTACCCAGGTATCATCCGATTTTCTTCTAAGCAATTATCCTCTTGAAGAAGGTCAGATATATGCAATATGTTAACAAATCCTCAATAGGAAGCTTCATTATAATAAAGGTAGAGGATGATGGTAATGGAAACAATTAAACCTTACATCATGAGCTACTGTCATGGTTTCAGATTACTATATTACTAAATGCTTTGAATATAACTACAACATACCTCTGCTTCTTGAATGCTGTCTTCCTCAGGAACACATACATCTAAATTAATTTCAAACTTTACTCCTCTCTAAAGAAAATTCACACACTTCATTAATTTATTTTACTAAATAAAAACATTTAATTAAATGTACACAGTTTATATGGAACTACAAACTTCAAAATTATTCTTCTATTGAAAGTAACATTTATTTAACAATATTTTTCTTCAATTTAACAAGATCAAAGTTGAACAAATTGGACAAAAATAGACTGCTCTGAATATAGTTTATGGATATTTTTAAATTATTGCATCCACTACACGAGGCTGGAATATTATTGATTTCACAGAAAGGTGTCTTTGATAATCATTTAATTCAATCCTTGCAATACACCGAGTTGGTTCTTACAGCTTGTTCTCAACCAGTATTAAAATTTGAATACTGTACTGCTTCCATGCAGTATTTCCCAAAAGACCTTTAGGCCACTTCACAATGAACTTATGGTCAGAAACTTTCCTGATATCTTATGTGCATTTCCATTCAATTCCCATCCCCTTCTACAATTTAAAAAGCTCTATAGAGAATAATGTTTTACAACAAAATGTTAAGAAATTAGCAGCCTGACTTGGCTTCACTTAAACTTAGAGTAAACATTAGTTTCCATACACCATTAATGCAGTTTGATATAAAGATGAGTAGCTAGGGATTGATGGCTATCTGAGCATATCTAAAGGGAGTCTCCCTCAAATGATGAGAAAAGCTCTGCTATGCATTTCTTAGTGATTCTACCTTCTCATAGAAACCTTTAACAGTAGACCAGCACTCTTAATTGACTCTCAAATAACTTGTTTTCCAGAGCTACTGTGATAACACGATCATTTGAAATGTATAGATGTAAGAAGAAAATGGAAAAAAAATACAACAATAAGGATGGATACCTTTGTGTTATACTTCTTTTCTAAGATCTTTTGGTCTTGCCTATCCTGGAGTCTGACTTGTTTAAAGTTTTCTTCCATGTCCTGGACGGAGGAAAAAAAAAACCACAACTTACCACTCTTCATATTCCTATGTCCTATGTTAGAACATGTCCAGATAAAAGCACAGCAAATTATTTTATGGAGCTCCTTCAGTGATCTGCTGCAATTTGGGCACATCCTCAACCTCAGGTGAAACCACACCAATTCACAGATTTTACTTTTTTTAAATATCTAAGCAGTTTCTCCAGTAGACGGACTGCCCATGAACTAAGGTGACATCAAGCAGCTGCAAAACCTAGTGTTTCTTTTTCATTACTATGCATTTCCCATTAAATCACTGGGAAGATAATTTCTGTCCTATCGTGGCTCTGGTTGCCTATAACCTACTTTTTTCCATCAAGTGATGTGTGAATTAATTTTAGTAAAAGCTAGATCCAGGATCCATGAAAATCACTGAAGAGAATCCTACTAATATTGGCAGATTTGGCCCAAGTTCCAGCTGCAATAGGGTAGCAATGTCTGTCACCAGTTTATGTGGAAGTCTGCCCCTTGCTATTGAACAGTGCAGGAAGTCCACGTGAGGCAAATCCTGACTGAAGAATCCTAGTAGCTACATCAGGGCTGTCTTCCCTTCAGAATAGACTGGGAATTTGCACACTGAGATTAATTTTCATAAATTGAGGGTTTCATTCATTTCACTTGAGGAAAAGTGGAATTGTTGCTGCAGAACTCCATGTGGTCTAGAAACCTCATCTGGTGTTCACAATGCCAATACTGCAAAGTAAAAGTGGAACAATTCTGAAAATCCATTCCAGTAGCTGCTTTGGTAGTATTTGATGAGAAAAAAGTAAAGGAGTCCTGTAGATGTAAAGCTTTGGCTCTGCCTCTTCCTCCCACTTCTCCTGAATTTTTGTTTAAGCAAGAAGTCCACATAAAACTGGATTCTCACTTCCCACACAGTGCTACTCCGGGCTCTCATGAATTGCCCTATCTTTTGCACAGATTTCTCACGAAGATTTGCACTGTGAGTGGCTTCTTCTTCACTCAGAAAGCAAGGAAAGAAACATACCACAAAAAGAAATTAAGTAAAAGTATATCCTATTATTTACAGACGAAAAAGAATTACCAAAACAAGTCAGGACTCAGCCAAAGAAACTTTCCAGGCTATTCATGAAGGGAACCTTCATGAAAGGGAGGCTTTCACATGCGGTGCAAGCATCAGGTGAGATTTAAACTACCGTTTTCAGATTTGTCACAGAGAGTGAATCAAAGACCATGCGGGACTTGCATAAAAAGTTCTGTTTAGACTAGGAGACGGTACTGATACCTGAAGTGATTCTTCTCTTGTTCCAGCTGTACCCTTGGTTTCAGACTGGTCCTCAGCTTGCCCTTGCCTCACAAGATAGGTTTTATCTTGTATTTTTTGATTCTCCTGGGGAACATTTTTATAAAATGTTCATTTCAATTTCTAGTTAAGTGTACTAGCTTAAAAAAGAAAAAGGAAATATGACTGTGTGCGTGTTTGAACTTTGTTACCTGGAGTACTCCTGCTCTAAATCTGAATTCTTTTATATCGCTGTGGTATTCTTCCCGAATTTTCTGCAATTGTTTTAGGTACTCCTATTAAAGAACAGTAAGGTAGAATACATATGTATTAGAAATACATACAGAAATAATACTAGCTAAACAAAATATTCTATAGATATCAAACTGTGTATACACGAGAAAAGGGGATCAGTGTCCTTTACTGCCAATTTTAAAGATTGCTTGATACTTCCTATTAGAGGACATTTTGGAGTTATAACTCTTCCAGACTTTGACCTTTTTGAAGTCTTTCAGACTGTTCCATGCTAGATTTTCTGTAGAATTATATCTGAAACAGCTAATTCCAAGAATAACCTAAGGACTGTCTGAGTAATGAACGTAAGTTTGCAATCCAAAAATAGAGGACTGGAAATCAGGAGGACAAAAAATTATGTATTATTTATTGTATTGCAACCTGCTCCCCAAAATGAAACAAAACCTGGTAATCCTTTCTTGGAGAAGCTTCAGTATTCCTATGCTTTGAAGCAAAAACTTCAAATTTGGCCAAAAGATAATTTTTGTGTTAAGAACACCTCTATAACTGTTTATATGAAAGTCTATCCCAATTTGCCCATGTTACAAATGGACAAATCTGTAAAATTTCATTTTCTGGCATATTTAGTAGAGACGTTGTTGAACTAAACAGGAATAGTCTCTGAAGAATGTGTACATGATGAGTATGTTCTTCCAAAGTCTGACCATTATGTAAAAGTTAATATATTCATATTTATTTTGACATTTTTTATAAATCAAAGATAGAAAGATTAAATTTATTTACATGTGTTCATGTAAGAAAGAAGTATCAGTTTGTGTTCTCTGTCACCCAAAAGCAAAACCAGAAAAACATATTGTTTCTGTATAAAATAATCTCCAAAAGTTATAACATACCAGGGAAGTAGGACGAATCACATACTGTTATATCACATTCTAAATGTCATAGTATGACTTATGAACAACTAATACATATACACAAATAATGCATGTTTTCTCTGATTTGTAAATGTGAGGATCTATTGTCTTCCAACATTAGTTTGTTCAGTGATGTAACTGCTCTAATCTTGGTAGAAGTGAAATCAAAATCAAGGCCATGGTTTATGAAATTATTATGGACATCAGCTTTTGTGCAAGTCTTCACCAGTTTATGTGAGATGGAACCAGCTGAAAACAGCTTATCTCTTCCTAGTGGTCAGATGGAAAAGAATCAATTCTTATGTAAAGAATACTATTGGCAAGGAGCGTAAGAAGACAGCTTAAAGCAGGTAAGGAAGGTACTACATTCACCTGTTCTTTCATTTCATTCTTTCTAGACATGTCCTGCTGATGATTTTTGGGATGCTCTTCCTTTATCTTCTGCTGTTGTATTTGGTCATGATAAGGGTCAGCAGAGGATGGTCGCAGTCCCTATGGATGTACAAATAAATCCCAGAGCAAAGGAATTTTTATTTAGAATCCTTTCCTTCAGCGCTCACTCAATTCACTCTCCCTGTTCCACTGAACAGCGCAGTAAGGCAAGTGTAAATTTTTGGAGGAAAAAGTTATAGTAGAATTTTACATCGCTATAGTTCTGTATTAGACAATAAAACCTCAAGATGAGCATTGTGGAGCAGATCAATGAATTCGCTAGAGCAGAACTTTCTATTTGTCAGTGTTACAGTCTGCTATTAGAAAGACATCAACTCATTTTTTGAATTTTCATTCAGTTTCTTTACAGATTTTATTCTATGATTCCGTATTTACTTACCAGCTGTTTTTCCACTTTAATCTTGTACTGTTGGGCTTCAAAACGCCTTTGAAGGTATTCTGCAGGCCTGAGAGAAGAAACTGATGTTCATATACTACATTTTATTTCACAGACCCAGCTATCTTCTGCACAAATAATTCTCTATCAGTTCTATCACATATGACAAATTCAGCTTTGTTTTACATGGATATATAAATATGGATAAAATATGTATAAATATGGAACAACAAAAAGAAAATGTATCTACTTCAGCCATTCCCCTTCCTATTACTTCAGTTACATTAGCCTTCTGAAGAGTGCAGCAAAGTCCTTCTCTGCCTTTTAATTGATAAATGGAATGTGAAAGTATCAGCCTAACTTTGTATTTATGAGGTTTTGTGGGTTTTAAACATTTACCTCTTTTTTCTTTTTTTGCTATAAAATAACCAGCAGTCAGTTCTAAGCTCCTTGGTTTCTATTTATTTAATTTCCTACCTTCAGAATCCACTTATGCCTCAGGGAGCCGAACTGAATTGACTTTGTTCTTAAATAAGGCACTAGAAACTCAGCTCAGACAAGATGTCCTAAAACTGATGATGCTTAACTGAAACATTCCAAACACTGTCATCACTGAATGAAAATTAATGATTCAGTCAACCTTAAAGGAAGGATCCCGAAGTAGGCAGTATTAAAAATTCCTTACCTACCTTTCCCAAGGTTTTCAAAGCTTATCCACATCTAAAATGGCCAATCATGGAATGGACAGGTGTCCTGGTTTTGGCTGGGATAGAGTTAATTTTCTTCCTATTAACTGGTATAGTGCTGTGGTTTGGATTTAGTATGAGAAGAATGTTGATAACACTGGGACGTTTTAGTCGTTGCTAAGTAGTGTTTACACTACTCAAGGACTTTTCAGCTTCCCATGCTCTGCCAGGTGCACAAGAAGCTGGGAGGGAGCATGGCCAGGACAGCTGACCCAACTGGCCAATCGGGTATTCCATACCATGTGACATCATGCTCAGCATATAAAGCTGGGGGAAGAAGGAGGAAGGGAGGGACATTTGGAGTGATGGTGTTTGTCTTCCCAAGGAACCGCTACGCGTGATGGAGCCCTGCTTTCCTGGAGATGGCTGAACACCTGCCTGCCGATGGGAAGCAGTGAATGAATTCTTTGTTTTGCTTTGCTTGTGTGCGCGGCTTTTGCTTTACCTATTAAACTGTCTTTATCTCAACCCACAACTTTTCTCACTTTTACCCTTCTGATTCTCTCCCCCATCCCACCGGGGTGGGGAGTAAGCGAGCAGCTATGTGGTGCTTAGTTGCTGGCTGGGGTTAAACCACGACAACAGGCAATCTCTAAAGTAATAAAAAGGTTGTACCTCTACTTTGTAAAAGAAAGGCTTTGAAGTAAATAAACTGCTGGAGAAAGGGTCTTTATATCTGAAACCAAAATATAAGCTCTGCAGGAAAAAAACATTTTCATAGCCTGCCTCCCACTCTGTTCCCTCAAGTGGAGAACTGCTTTTGGTCTTTATATTGTAGGAAGGAAAGACAGTGTTTATCCTTGATATAATCGGAAATTCTACAAAAAGCCCATGTTTTGCTTCTCACCTAATAAAATGCTGAGATTTGGGAGACATTTTGACAATGAAATTTCAAACATCAGGACAGTATCTTCTAAAGGGACTTCTGGATAGGAACAAGAGTTATATTGTTGTGCAATAAACTTATGTAAAAAAATTATCAAAGACCAAGCAGACAAGGAATTATACTGAATGAGCCACGTCCAGCGTTACCTAATCAGGAAGGCTGATAACTCAAAACATGCATTACAATTCACTAATAAATAGAATGAGAAAGGTTTACCAGTCAGGTGGTGGAGGTGGAGGTGCAACTTGTCTTTTTAGTTTATAGTATTCCTCAACTCTTTGGCTGATGTGAGAAAGGTCATAATATGCATTAGCTTTCCTCTGCAAGTTGTTGAGCTTATCATAGTAATGACCATAATGGCCATGTATTCTAATACTTTCTGGCCTTTCTGCCATCTGAAATCTGGAGCTCGGTGGCTGAAAATATAATAAAGAACATTAATTTACCTGTTCTCATTTGTATCAGTAGAAGTTTGAATTAACTTCCTGTCCTTCTCCCCAGTCTGAGTTGCATGGTAATATAGCCTACAGTATAGTTAGTGTAAGTTTTGCAAATCCTTTCATATATAACCCAGAAACTTCCTAACTTCTCAGGGCATATGTCATCTTCCCATTGTCTTTTCCTTTTCCTCTGTTCCATCAGCTCCTGTCATTAAGCAGCAGCCCATATTGTGCGAATCAATCGGCATGGGGCTTTGTACTCTGTAGTGTCATTGCCCTAGAGTCACTTCATTGTTCTGAAACCTAAAGCGCTGAATGAATTCCAGGAGAATCTTATTTTGACATGTGAGAGCAAGGGGAATCTGGGATGTAGTTTTGGGCAGTATACACATTGACTGCTGCTTTCAGGGGAGCACTGTGCTACTTCATGTCACCATCTCTTTGATTATGTGCCTGTGGGAGCTTGCCTTTCATTTCTCAAAGTCGTTACTATGATGAAACATCCCTGTATTTCTACTTTGTGTCAAGACTGTCTTTTCCATTTCTCGTATGAACAATGGAGAGAAGGTGATCGTCTAGCTGCCACTGCATGATATAAAAGAAGTGTGGTAAGACGTTCACAAACTTTTCCATGGTGGGAGATTAAAAACCACTATACGGTGTATTAGAAAAATGCTGAATTTGGCATATTTTCTTATCTAAATTAAAAGCATCTACCATAATAAAGCATAAATTAAAAGCAAAGCCATTCTCTATTATCTTTGAATGATCATGGCGGTGATTGAGAGAAGTGCCCGAGGACTGGAGGAAAGCAAATGTCACTTATATCTTCAAAAAGGGCAGGAAGGAGAACCCAGGGAACTACAGGCTGGTCAGCCTCACCTTAATGCCTAGCAAGGTGATGGAACAACTAATCCTGGAAACCATTTCCAGGCACACGAAGGACCAGAAAATCATCAGGAGTAGTCAGCATGGATTCAGCAAGGGTAAGTCATGCTTGACCAATATGATAAGCTTCTGTGATGACAAAACTGGGAGGAGCGGCTGATACACTAGAGGGTTGTGCTGCCATACAGAGGGACCTCAACAGGCTGGCAAAATGGGCTTACAGGAACTTCATGGAGTTCAACAAGGGGAAATGCAAAGTCCTGCACTGTGCGAAAAGGCTACAATGATGATTAAGGGACTTGAGCACTTGTCATATGAGGAAAGGCTGAAAGAGATTAGACTGTTAAGCCTAGAGAAGGCTCAGATGGGATCTTATCAATGTAATACCTGAAGGGAGGGTGCAAAGAGGATGGAGTCAGGCTCTTTTCAGTGTGCCCAGGGTCAGGACCAGAGGCAATGGGCACAAACTGAAACACAGGATGTTCCCTCTGAACATCAGGAAACACTTTTTCACAGGGGGGGTGACCGAGCACTGGCACAAGTTGCCCAGAGGGGTTGTGGAGTCTCCATCTTCGAAGATATTCAAAAGCCATCTGGATATGGTCCTGGGCAACCAGCTCTAGATGACCCTGCTTGAGCAGGGGCATGGACAAGGTGATGTCCAGAGGTCCCTTCCCTCAAACATTCTTGATTCTGTGAACCCTGAAGCAACACATTCAAAGTATGACACTATGCAAGTATCCCTGCAACCCTGCAAACTGATTGCTCCATTTGGGTGCTGAAAGAATGTGGGAACTTTCCCATTATTAATATTAGAGCATGTCTTGTAGATCAAAACACTGTGGACAAAATTCTGTCTTTGATTACAGCAGTGCACAGTGAAAGAAAACTTAACCAGCATCTCTGGATTTGCATTGGATATGCACAAAGGAATGCACTATGAGGAAAACTAAGTCCTATATTCTGCATAGGTCCAGTATTATCCATAGGTGGTGCAAGTGACTGCTTGAGGGCTGCAGTTCTGGGAACCCCACAAGACTCTACTATCAGTTAATCCACAATAACCGCGCTGTGCAATTACTGCTGGGAGTTCCCATAACCTAAATGTGCTTTGCTCTGTGTTCACCAGCACCCAAGGCAGTACTACATGCTCTTGAAGATAAACATAAAGGTATGAAGTGATGCGAAGTAAGAGGCTGGAGACAGCATACAGCTGATATCCAGACTGAGGAAAGAAGGAGGTGGAAAATGAGTGACGGATACAAGTGGTTGTGAAGAACTGGGGCTTTCCGCTGTAGGGTTCGATCACAGTTTGTTGTAACAGTATCTGAGACAAGGGCAGTGGGTTCCAGTGGTTTTGCCCATGAATAGGCTTTCAGAAGGGCTGAGGCAAGAGGATCAGTCTACTTGCTTCTATAGCAAAAATGCAAACACAGAGTTTATCTGCCTTGATGCAAATGAAAATGCAAAGCATGCCTGACTCCTTTTTTTACAAAAGACCATACTGAAACAGCCAAACTTAGGCTTTCTAAAAAACCTCTTCTGAGGCTTCAGGAGCGCTTAACTGTCTCCACTGACCTGTGGAGGCATTAAGCTGAATTTAATACATCTTAATGAAGCCTTTTAAAGGGTCTTTTCTAAGAGCAGGAATTTGCCTTCTGAAGATGATTAAATATTATAAGAATGTGGATGCACAATACCTGAAAAATAGGCTGTTGCCCTCTTGAAGGAGGTTTCCATTCATTTATTTGAAATAATTCCTGTTTGACAGGCACCACCATTCTAGATTCTGGAGGAACTTGGTCCTGGACTCTCCTTTTTTGAAGGTTATGTGCTTTTTAACAATAAAAGATTAAAAGGTTACCTTCTGTGCTCTCTACATGATTAATGATCATGTAGTTGCAAACCATAGTAAGGTGCATACAGCTAACACTGACAGTCTGGGCTAACAAACACTCCTTACCTCCTTTCATCATCATCACCATCATCACCATACTTCACACTTCCTAGGCATTCTGCCTTTCATCCTTAGAAAACATTATGGTTTGACACACTCATGTAAAGTGGATCTTATTGATTAGTTTTGCAAAGAAGCAAATAAAAGAGAGACCTATATAAACTAGAATGCTGATTTGATGCTAGTACCAAGAACAGAAAACAGGAGGTCTGATTTTTAGGCTCATATTTCATTGGAGGCTCAGTGTCTACCTGCTTAGGCATTCCTGTTCTAAACCTAGCCCTCAGTATTCTAGAGATCACTAGATAATGTTGTAGTACTTGTGAAATTTGTGAAGAAGGGCTGCAAAGGGAAAAAAGTAGCTTATCAGTTCTCCAAGTAGGAGAATAAAAGTACACACCATTCCAGTTTGGTCAGTCGGTATTTTGCAAAGATCTTATCTGCAAAAATGAAAAGTAGTGTTCTTGCTAGGATTAAGTAGTTTCTAAATGAATTCTAAATTATTCCTGAGTAATGACTGTTAGAGTATCATGTCTAGAAGAAAAAATATATGAAAATTATAAGTAGATGACCATAGATTTTTTTAAAATGCCTAAGTGACTTAGGTGTTCAGGTGCCTCTGTCCAAATTGCATTAGACCTGAGGGCAGACAAATCACATTGAAATTTGTTATTTACAAAATAATATGGGTTCCTACGCTACTGAAGAACTTTGGGGAACAAACAAAACAAAACAAAACAAGTCCACAGCATAGTTAAACAACTACATAGGCTTATTTTCACAAATGTGTTTAAACTATTTTAATACCTCCGAAGACAAATTTTAGGAATAATTATGATATACTGAAGAATACAGAATTAGAAAAAGGTTATGCTGCCAGAAACATATCAGATGTTCAGCAGTTCATAGAGGGATACCATTTAGTCTCATCCATGTTTCCTAAGAATGTGCATACACAATCTGATCTATCAATGAGCACTAAACCAAGTAGAGTTCATTGTCTCTCACAATTTAATCTAATTTATAGTATTTTGTAAAATACATTTTTATTATTTTGTAAAATACCATGGAGCAAGTTTTGCAAGATTTTTGCATTTTTGCACATAGTTTGACAAAATGAAGGATGTTTGTCATGTGACAGACCTAAACTGCATCTAGACCAAAGCCTCTCAGTTTTGTAAATTCTGTTCTTAAAAGAATTAAGATTAACACTTCAGCACCTTCCACTAGCAGCTTTTCTAGCTGAACATTGCTAATGAGCAGGTCTTAAAGTTGTCTTTTCCTGAACAGAACAGCGATGCTGGAGTGAATGTTTCTGCCGTTGCAGTTCTCTCCTCTTTTTATTTCAATTTTGTGTGAAACTCTTATGTCCAAATGTGCCTTAAAGACTGCTGGAAAAAGTTATAGCCATCAAGTATATCATAACTAACAAATGTTAGTGTGGAACTAATGTTAAATAATATTATTATCATTACCTTGTATCATCTTGGCTCCAGGCTGTGATGCTGAAGGCCTTTTTCTATGTATCACAGTGTGACTGAGTTCTTCCTGTGCTATCTATAAGCAAAAAGGTATCTGATAGAACTGTTTATACTACTTTGATATATATTTTTTCTCTCAGCAAGCAACAGTAAAAGGCACTCACCTCAGGGGGCAAATACCTGAGAACGAGCTTCTGCAAGAAGGGCTTCCTTAGAATAGAGTTGATAGATGGTCGATCTCTTGGAGATATTTTAAACAACTGGGAAATTAATATCCTCAGATCATATGAATAGTTGGGAGACACTGGGTGAAAATGTCCTCTGCAGATCTTCAGCACCAGCTGGTGCAAACTATTGCCTTCAAACTTAATCAATGAAAAGAGTAAAAAGAGGACAGTAAGTACTGCTGGTTGGAAATGATGGACTAGACACAGAATCATAGAATCATTAAGGTTGGAAAAGACCTCTAAGATCATCGAGTCCAACCGTGAACCCAACACCACCATGCCCACTAAACCACATCCCTAAGCGCCACATCTACACGTCTTTTAAGTACATCCAGGGATGGTGACTCAACCACTTCCCTGGGCAGCCTGTTCCATGGCCTGACCACTCTTTCAGTAAAGAAATTTTTCCTAATGTCCAGTCTAAACCTCCCTTGGTGCAACTTGAAGCCATTTCCTCTCATCCTATTGCTAGTTACTTGGGAGAAGAGACCGACATCCACCTCACTACAACCTTTCAGGTAGTTGTAGAGCGCGTAAGGTCTCCCCTCAGCCTCCTCTTCTCGAGGCTAAACAGTCCTCAGCCGCTCCTCAGAAGACTTGTGCTCCAGACCTTCACCAGCTTCATTGCCCTTCTCTGGACACGCTCCAGCACCTCCATGTCCTTCTTGTAGTGAGGGGCCCAAAACTGAACACAGTATTCGAGGTGCGGCCTCACCAGTGCCGAGTACAGGGGGACGATCACTTCCCTGCTCCTGCTGGCCACACTATTTCTGATACAGGCCAGGATGCCGTTGGCCTTCTTGGCCACCTGGGCACACTGCCGGCTCATGTTCAGCCGGCTGTCGACCAGCACCCCCAGGTCCTTTTCTACCGGGCAGCTTTCCAGCCACTCTTCCCCAAGCCTTGAAAAAAGGTACTTGAAGAAAAGGTACTTGCTGACAGAAGCCCTGTGCTATGCAATCTCTTCACAAATCCCTTCTCACTATCCATAGTTTGCTGTGGAAAATTAATATAACCACACTCTGACTGTATTTTCTGGTTATGTTCTCCTTGTTTCAGTTGCGCGACTCAGCAGGTCCGATAGCTTTTGTACCTGGAAGAGTTTTATTCATACGCTGCTGTCATACAATACCAATTTTTCCAGAATGAAACATGATTTGTTTTGCCAAAAGCTGTTCAACAGAAACCTGCATATCTACTATTTTCACAGTGTTCACCTTCAAAGCCTCACTCCACACAACTTAGTCTCTGCATTCTGTGTTCTCTCAGGAACCAAGGTACCATCTGATTTTTTTTAACAACTGATGCCACTCGGATAACTCAATTCAGCAAATGTCTTAACAGGTCAGCATCAATATAGTTTTAAGGGCCTTAGACAGGCAAATTGAAAGCAACTTCTTTCTAAAATTGCCATGTTATTTACTTGAGTATTTTGAAGATGTTGTAACCAAAATTTGCCTTAGCTTCATTTGCATTTCCTGTCTACATCAGCATCCAGTCCCTGCCTTCAAATTTAAAAAAATGCGCAGCAATATAGAATAAAACAGCTAATATTCATAAGAAGTAATATTAATGTTTTCTCACTTTGTGAAATCTGGAGTTTTCCTCAGCAGTATCTCCTTGCTCTCAGCTCAGCACAATTGCTCTCCCTATCAGTGCTGCTCTGCCTTCTCCCACATTCAAGCTCAGCAAAAGGTCAACTTCTGCTGGGCCCAGGAATCTGGTTCTTTTCCTGTTGTCGGGATTAGTCTCTGCTGTGTTCCCTTCTTCACATAATACTCACAGGCTGAAGATTATCTGAGGCTCAGATCAGGCTGAGGACAACACAGCTTCCTGAAGATGCTATCTCTCTCAGTTATCTTCTGACATGAATGCGCTTCCAAACAAAATGAAACTTTTAGGAAAATGCTTCTGGGGACTCAAACTGCTTGCTGGGGAAATGTGGGTTTCAAACTCTTTAGTAAGCATAGATTGGTATTTTCAAATAGAAATGAGTAAAATTATATGCCTAAAGCCTAACCTTGAAGTTTGGCTTTAATTCTTTACACTGTTCATCTGCCTTTTGAAAAAGTTTTGTACTTATTAGAGTAAATGTATGCTTGATGTGTGTGTGTATGTGTATATAAATTGTAGAAAAACAATATAATACATTTTATTTTAGTATGCACAAAACAGACACAACATGAAAAATTAAACACTGGCAGTCATTCTTTAATATCACTAAGTAAATTGAAAATAACTCTAGCAGGAGCCTATGAATACTATTATTACTACAGTTTTTGCAGGCTGCCCACTATCTGTTTTAATAATATGATATTGATCTGATCCTATAGTACTTACAGGATGCTTTAATGCACATAGCTCATAAAGCACACAGCCAAGAGACCAAATATCTCTGTGAACAAAAAGTAATTAAAGTTACAGGCAAAAGACTATATATTTTCATACATGCAATCAGTACCTATTCGCAGCTCTCAAATTTATTAACATTGTTCCATCACAGATTAATATTGGTGCAACTTTTAATTTTTCTGAAGATGTACTGAAAAGAACCACCTGCAATTTCTTTCTAGTTGCGGTATCAATGTTTCTATGATACCTAACTAGATAATACAATTATAATTGGAAAAGGCACATGACATAAAGAATGCCTGCTTAATATTCCTAGCAGGATGAAGAGCAAAGCTATCTCTGGCTGATTTGATAGTTAAGGAGACAATAAGTGAGTAAACTTGTGTGAATAGCACCTTAGAGCTGAGATGCTAGTCTGGGCTCCAGCATATTTGGTGTTGATCACATCCCACACACAGAGAAGGTGGTCTAGCTCACTCGGCTCCTGACTTTTCAGTGCTTCTCATCTTGTTATTTTGGTATTTTGTGTTAAGCCTGAGTGAGCCTTTACAATTCTCAGACCTATTTGTGTTTCCTGCAGGTGGCTACTGCAAAGTTCCAGAATTGCCAACTAGCAGCTTTTATTTTAGTGTATTTTTATGAATCACAAATGAGTATCAAAAATTCATAAACTTGGAACTGAAAAGATCCCTACTTGCATTGGTTATTACATGTTGGAAACACAAAGAGAAATTTAGTATTTGATGGAGAACCAGATAAAGCAAAGGAAAAAAAATCTATTTTACATTTCACACCACTACTAACAAGGAGTATTAAAAGAGAATGAGATTAAACTTTTAAGTTTAAAGTACAAGTAATTTTATAAAAACAAAAAATATAATTATGTTAAGCCTGTAGACGAATCACAACAAATTCATGATTGCTATACTCTGGACACTGTGAGCCAAAATACAACTGTCAGTATTGTACAGTAAAACATAGTTGTTGTATACGATTGATGCACCTAATTATTGTACACAATAATACAAAACTTCACAAAGTGACACATGTGAAATTCCTGGTGCCCTGCAGAAATACTGATTTAAACCATGATATTACTAAAATAAGTTCTCTCGTGCCTGCACGCCCTCATGCACAAGCATATGAACGAAAGACAGAGACTTACGTTTTATTGTTATATGGTCGATTTTCACAGATCTCAGGTGACAGATAATAGGGGGTCCCTACACAGGTATGGGCAAACTCCATAGTGCTAATGAAACACAATAAACAAAAAGGCTTACACACTGAAAAATATACAAGCAATTGAACTAAAGGCTTCTCTGCCCCAGGTGAAAAGCCCGTGGGAGACATTATTTCTGCTCTCCAAATAGTTGAATAATGGAACACCCTAAGAAAAACTAAAATACTTCCCAGTTCAGTGTAAAAAAACCCAACTATTTTAATAGTGGAGAGTGTTTGCACTTCAACAGAAAGCACAAGAATTCTCTTTTCCCCACTTTTCACCAGCATTGTAATCAACATTTTCAAGGAATGTTTATCATTAACACAGAATTCTGAAAGCTATCAAAGACACTGCAAAATATTAGAATCATAGAATCATAGAATTATAAAGGTTGGAAAAGACCTCTAAGATCATCGAGTCCAACCGTCAACCCAACACCACCATGCCCACTAAACCACGTCCCTAAGCGCCTCATCTACACGTCTTTTCAATACTTCCAGGGATGGTGACTCAACCACTTCCCTGGGCAGCCTGTTCCAAGGCCTGACCACTCTATCAGTAAAGAAATTTTTCCTAATCCAATCTAAACCTCCCTTGGTGCAACTTGAGGCCATTTCCTCTCGTCCTATCGCTTGTTACTTGGGAGAAGAGACCAACACCCACCTCACTACAACCTCCTTTCAGGTGTAGAGCGCGTAAGGTCTCCCCTCAGCCTCCTCTTCTCCAGACTAAACAGTCCCAGTTCCCTCAGCTGCTTCTCATAAGACTTGTTCTCCAGACCCTTCACCAGCTTCGTTGCCCTTCTCTGGACACGCTCCAGCACCTCCATGTCCTTCTTGTAGTGAGGGGCCCAAAACTGAACACAGTATTCGAGGTGCGGCCTCACCAGTGCCGAGTACAGGGGGACGATCACTTCCCTGCTCCTGCTGGCCACACTATTTCTGATACAGGCCAGGATGCTTTGGCCTTCTTGGCCACCTGGGCACACTGCTGGCTTATGTTCAGCCGACTGTCAACCCCAGGTCCTTTTCCTCTAGGCAGCTTTCCAGCCACTCTTCCCCAAGCCTGTAGCGTTGCATGGGGTTGTTGTGACCCAAGTGCAGGACCCGGCACTTGGCCTTGTTGAACCTCATACAGTTGGCCTCAGCCCATCGATCCAGCCTGTCCAGGTCCCTCTGCAGAGCCTTCCTACCCTCCAGCAGAGCAACACTCCTGCCCAGCTTGGTGTCGTCTGCAAACTTACTGAGGGAGCACTCAATCCCCTCATCCAGATCATCGATAAAGGTATTAAACAGGACCAGCCCCAGTACTGAGCCCTGGGGAACACCACTTGTGACCGGCCACCAACTGGATTTAACTCCGTTGACCACAACTCTCTGGGCCCGGCCGTCCAGCCAGTTTTTTACCCAGCGAAGAGTGCACCTGTCTAGATCGTGAGCCGCCAGCTTCTCTAGGAGAATGCCGTGGGAGACAGTGTCAAAGGCTTTACTAAATTCTAGGTAGACCACATCCACAGCCTTTCCCTCATCCACTAGGCGTATGTTGGAGAAGTCTCCAACATACTCATTGAAGTAAGAATATGGGAGGTGGTAGTCAGTCACGCAAGCCAGAAACAGTGGAAGGAGGAAGTGCTGTCCAGAAACTAAAGGAGGAGTAAATGAATTCTAGTTCCATCTTTGGTGCTGACTTGCGAAGGTGTAGCCAAATAGCACCAGCTGGATTCATTTCACTTGCTTTTAGATATCTACTCTGTGGATGTCATCAAGCATCACTGGGAAGTCAGTGGAGAGAAACAGGTACTCACAGAGTGTGATTCCTCTCACTCTACACTAGACATCAATAAAGTTGTAAGTTACACTCTTTATAGAGTATATGAAGTCTGAGTGCCAGAGGTGCCTAACTGCAAGTAAAAGTATTGGACACTATCTTGCATTTTGGAGAACAGAGATGAAAATGCCTTTGTATACCCCAGGGGGAGGAGAAAAGAGAGCCTGAGAAACTTAATTCACTTGTTATATGAGGAAAAGTACTATCAAGCTCCAATTATTTTGTTGTATAAGCCAATTAAATACTCTTTAAAATGTCTGTACTTGGACATTCAAATTCTGAGGTTTACTTCCTACCTGCTAGTACTATTCTGCTGTGTAGGAGCAATCCTTAAAGCAATTATCCCCAGAACACTTCTGAAGATAGGCACTTTCTGCATAAGTAGTTTACACATGGAGAGTTGAGGCACTGACAGTAGGTCTATGCTTCACGAAGGAACACATCACAAAGGTATGAGAGCTGGCAGAGACTGCAGCTAGAACAGCGACATGGCATATCCCTGGAAGTGAGCAGGCTTGGATCAAGGTGCTATCCAAACATGCTAATCCAATATACTCCAACTCTCACCAAGACTTCCTAGTTCTGA